>NC_134896.1:4544930-4587430 GCF_041734735.1 Babylonia areolata | reverse complement strand
AGGAAGCCAAGGGTGCTGTGCCCCGTGCTTTCTTGCAGGTGTAGGCAATGTGGGTGCTCCATTTCAGGTCATCAGAGTTGAATACCTAGATAGGGGTTTGTGTGGACGTGGATCTTTACAGAGAAATAGAGCAAAGAGGGTAGTCAGAAGGAGGGAGGCAGAAGGGTTTTACTAAACGAATCAGTCGCCCAGTAAGACAAGTCCTGTCCAGCATTTAAAGCAGCTATCCCTCAACACCCCCTTCCCCACTCACACCACTGTGCGGAAATTCTAACTGAACACATAGGGACAAGTGGCCTAGTTCTTACCTGCACAGGTAGCCGTACTACTACGGTCGACCGGCGAAAAGTGCGACTGCGAAGACCAACGAAGAAGACAATGGCATCCATGGGGGACAGAAGCCCTCACTTTTATGGTGCCAATGTCCGGGTAGCTACCCCACTAACTGTGAGCTGGAATGACCCGAATGCAACGGCGGCCAGGCTGTCGCAAAATGACTCGTGAAATGTGCCGCTGACCAACAACACATGAACGTTCGCTCAGGTGAGCTGAGCAGTAAGCACGTGCTCCATCAGTAACACGAGACCCGGTTGAAACTGTCTCACTGCAAAGAAGGGTGGATGAGAGAAAACACAAATTGGAGGAAGGGAGAAAGGGGAACCGGCAGAACACGGGCCACACGCCCAACAGTTACGATTTGGAACAGCTCTGCGTTATCAGCCTGTCAGTCTCGTTTAGGGCCGGGGAAGCGGGGTGGGGTGAGGCTGGGGCTGGAGAGGGAGCTTTAAAGAGTGCGGCCTTGTGAAAAATCGTGAGACAAGAGACTAGAGAGAAGACTCTCTCTCTCTCTCTCTCTCTCTCTCTCTCTCTCTCTCTCTCTCTCTCAGGCTTTCTTTCTCTCTCTCTCTCCCTCCGTCGCTCCCTCCCTCCCTCTCTCTCTCTCTCTCTGTTCCCCTTATTACAATAGGCAATTAACAACTGGAACGAAAGTCCCCAATGTTCAAATGAAACAAAGAAAAAACAAACCGCACTGGCGATCTCAGGATTTCATTTTCAGTCTAACATCTTTTGTATTAGTCAGTGCAAATTAACATATTATAATTTACTTCTTTCGGGTGTATCATATCATATCATATCAAGGCGTGCAGGCCTGACGAGGCCTTTTGCCCGCTTGATGTGGGGAAGAAAAAGAGAGTCCCCACATATGTCTGATGCATTTTTCAACATTGAGTACGCAATGCTTGAAAAAATCAATAAATATGTAAATGAGTTTTGTATTTAAAATTTTTCAAATGAATATCAAGATAATTTTTAAATGTATTCACTGTTCCTGCGGAAACAACATCTTGTGACAAATTGTTCCAAACATTTGATACTCTGTTAGTAAAGAAATGTGCAAATCTGGAAGTTTTAACTGAAACTTTTAATAGTTTGTAGGAATGGCCTCTTGTAGTACTGTTCTCATTCAATGTAAACAAAGAGTTTATGGTTCTGCTGTCATATAATCCATGTGTCATTTTATACATCTCTATTAAATCACCACGCAGTCTTCTATATTCTAAACTAGGTAACTTAAGTGCTTGCAACCTACTTTCATAGTCCATATCAGCAAAGCCAATGATTCTTTTAGTGAATCTTCGTTGAACATTTTCAATACTGTCTGTATGTTTCACAAAACCCGTATTCCAAACAACATTCCCATATTCTAAGACTGGTCTGACTAATGACTTAAATAATGGCACCATTATATCTTTACTTTTACACTGTATGTTTCCAACTAGCATTCCGGTCAATCTATTGGCTTTTTTAATGGTTTCATTAACATGAACATCAAAAGAGAGACCAGAGTCAACAATGACTCCAAGATCTCTCTCCGATGAAGTCTCCTGCAAGTCCGTACCATTCATATAATACTTATAATGTGGATTATTTCTGCCTACGTGTAAAACTTTACATTTATTGTTATTAAATTTAATTTGCCATCTATCAGTCCAGTGTACTAAATCATCAATACTAACTTGTAATTTCAATCTACCAACATCAGAATCTACTTCCTCATAGATCTTGTGTAACTTGATAACTATCGGTTGGATTGTTCCAATTCTTTATCCTGTTCTGTATTTCAAATAGATGGAGGGGTCGAAAGAGGAGTAAGGGCAGTCTTGGGTGCACAATCAGGGATTCAAGTATTTTATTTTTGACGCAAACACTTTCTCATAGAAAGAACCGAAACAAGCTTTCAAGGGACGTTACTCACAAAAATAACAACAGTTCAAAATGGCTTCCGAAAGTGGTGCCGATCGTCGGAAAGACGTAAAGCCATTGTTCCCAGTTGTATTATCTGAACAAACAGACACCAGCAGACAGTCCTTGTTTCCTGTTATTTCTGCTACGTCCACCAATGTCACATCCGGAAATAACCGTAAGTGTAAAGTACGAACATGCACACACACGCGCTCGAATGTAAGCACACACACACACACACACACACACACACACACACACACACACACACACACACACACACACACTCTTTCTCTCTCTCTCACACACACACATACACACGCGCGCGCGCGCGCGCGCTCAATAATGCACATCAAACATTCACATCATACACTTCTACAGTGCACTGAAGCTACAAGTCTTTAACAGTTACACACACACACACACACACACACACACACACACACACACAGAGAGCTCCACCACTGTTACAGTATAGTAATAATCATACTTGTGAAATCACAAGCACACGTGCATGCACAGTAACAACACACCCATGACACAGTACACACACACACACATGCACACACACACACACACAAACACTCACACACACACACACACACACACACTCTCTCTCTCTCTCTCTCTCTCTCTCAGAGTCTGTTTATTGTCAAATGAAGACAACAAAGTTCTCATTCTTCCCCCTTACCATCACTGATTGGAACACCCTCCCAGCTGACACCTTCCTGTCTCCCTCCCGCAGTGTCTTCACATCGAAGGTACTGAGATAAAGAAAAAAAATTTTTTTTCCTGTGGTGTGGGGCCCGGGCCTGGGCCCCCCAGGCTGAACTGGGGAGGAGGTTAACCGTCTCACCCCACCCCCCCACCCCTTTTTTTTTTTGTGTGTGTGTTTTTTTTAAGGCTTTCTCTCCCATATCCCATCTCTCCATCAACAAGCGCTGTGTGGTCACCTAAAATGTCAGTACAGATCGGCAATGACTGATGGAACAAGCGCTGTGTGGTCACCTAAAATGTCAGTACAGATCGGCAATGACTGATGGAACAAGCGCTGTGTGGTCACCTAAAATGTCAGTACAGATCGGCAATGACTGATGGAACAAGCGCTGTGTGGTCACCTAAAATGTCAGTACAGATCGGCAATGACTGATGGAACAAGTGCTGTGTGGTCACCTAAAATGTCAGTACAGATCGGCAATGACTGATGGAATAAGCTCTGTGTGGTCACCTAAAATGTCAGTACAGATTGGCAATGACTGATGGAACAAGCGCTGTGTGGTCACCTAAAATGTCAGTACAGATCGGCAATGACTGATGGAACAAGCGCTGTGTGGTCACCTAAAATGTCAGTACAGATTGGCAATGACTGATGGAACAAGCGCTGTGTGGTCACCTAAAATGTCAGTACAGATTGGCAACAACTGTAGGAAGAAGAAGAGTTGGTGACCATGAGGAGTTAACTGAAATGGAGGAGGGAAATGCAACTGGTATGCACTGAAGCTGACTACCCAGTCGACAAGAGGAGATAACATTTCAGCATATCCATCAGAAGTGTTAGTTATCATGGAAAATAAGACAGGTTTGTGTTTTGAGTCCTGATTGACCTGATATTCTGCATGCAGAAAAATGTTTATCATGTACACTTTCCTTGAAGCCTAGTATGAAGTATGTATAACTGAATTTTCTGTTGTTGCTTTTTCTAGTATTTTCATTATATTTATTTTTTATTGCCTTTTGTTCAGTGGATAATGACCTCGACTGGCTTGAAAACAAGAGCTTCATTCCCACATCCTTACTTCTGGCACAAGAGGAAAGCAGTCGACCCACAGCCTCACAAGGCATCACATCTTCCAGTCCAGAGACTTCTGTCAAGAGGTGATACCACGTCATTCTTTGTTGTTCTTGTTGGTGCCAACATCACTGTGTGATGTGGTGCATCAAAATTCTGATCTATTGTGGATTTATATATTTATAAATGTTTGCTGTCTGACATGTATGTAAATAGAGTTATATTCATTTGCCAGGATCATTGGAGACATGCACAATTTATATATGATTATCAGTCGTGTCCGACTATGACCATCAGAACAGCAGAGGAGGCAACTTGGGCTAGAATTTGATTATAGTGGAGAGTGTCTTGCCCAAGTACATCCCCACTCTCTCGGCCAAGAGGGTTTTAGGACAGTCGGCGTTGGGATGGTTCCCAAAAGCCAACTAGCCCACAAGGCTGCAGCACGAAGAGCCAGTGCAATTTTGCCTCCTAGTTTCAGAGTCATAGTCCTTCACAAAAGACTAAGCTGTAAATGGTTTCCCATTGACTGGAGAAACCATTGATAATACAGCTCTCACTTTGCTGTTGACCCAAATGTAAACTTATGTCAATCTGTGATATAAGCCGAGTGTTGGGCCTAGACATGCACAATAGTCAGGTAGTATTCTGGACACACCCCATGTGTCAGTAAAGTCCATGACCCCAGCTACAGCTGTTTGGGATTTAAGAGTTCACATTTATTTTAGCCTCCCATGTATTAAGTGTATGCATGCAGAAGATAAGATATGCTGATTATTATTACTTTCCATGCCACGTGCAGAAAGTCTGAGGAGTTGCCTCTACCTCCCACCCCCTCCCTCTCCTCTCACATTGACTGTTATAAGCGGTGTCTGTTATTTTCTCCAGGGAACTTGGTAGTGCCAGACAGTCGTCATCTGATGGAGAAGAAGAGGATGCCCACCACACAGAGATCAAGCCCCTGAAACGAAGCCTGTCTGAATCAGGTTTGTGGCATGTGCTGATGCTCCTGTTTGACAGGTCTGGACAGTGACTCTCTGTTTAAGGTGTTTCCAATGCACTGGTCACTTTGTTATTGGAAAAAAAAATTGTCACTACCCCGGGGGACAAAGGGGAGGTTACCTACTTCCGGGAGGTTATCGGCCGTAGCACTTTTGTTTTCTCCGTTTAGGCGGATAGTAGTTTGCACAGGACAGGAATGTCAGACCCCTGCCGGAGTCTGCACTAGTTGGGTCACGGTAAGTATGTTAATTAAACATAATTTTAGATAGAAAATTTCCTTTAAAATTTATCAACACAATTTTAAGAAATAACTGTTGGTCGATTTTGATTTCTGAAAATTGTATCCCAGCTACTTCAGCTAACAGTGAAACAGAGTAAGATAACAAAAAGGCTGTAGGCCTTCAGCTTTAATTAGTCTTCAGATATTTGATCAGTTGCATGTCTTCATGAAATCTGCAGATGTGTCCACAAACAATAGAGGAATTATTCCTGAGAACGTTTTGCACAATTGATGACACTGTGACACAAAGCATAGGCACACCCAGTTTTACATTGCAAATCTGTAAAATTGATGCTAGCAGTTTCACTTTTGAAGGTCGTCATGGTGAATCAACACTCACGTTATGTTGTTTGAATCTAACACACATGTGACTGAACATTACCAGAACGTTGACCATGAAACGAAGAAAACATCTGTTGAGCATCACGGGGAATGAAGAACCAGGGGAGAGAGGGTAGACAGAAAAACAAAGCTCTTTGATCAGTCTTGTTTTATGATTTTCAAAAGTCTGTTTCAATGTTTGACACACAGCGCCAAAGACTTCTTGAGGTACGTGGGTTGTGTTTCAGAGTCTGATGAGGAAAGCTTGCCTGCAAATAAAATCCACAAAAGTCCAAAGCACCATGACAACAGTGGAAGCCGTGAGGGGAAGAAGCACAAGAAGAAGAAGAAGAAGAAGAAACACAAGCACAAGGAAGGCAGGAGCAGGAGCCCGGCTGAAGACAGCAAGGACAGGTAGTGTCGTCATGTCACCTGCATACCTTCTGTCATGCACATGAAAGCATAATGAGCTACATTTTTGCACACTCGCACTGTCACGCGAACCACTGCACAAGCACTAAGACATACTTGCACGCATAAACATACGCACATGAGTACAAGCGTGTATATTTGCAAGTACACACGCATCCATGAACACAAACACACACACACACACACACACACACACACACACAAAAGTTTTCAACACTGTTAAACACATGATTGATATTATAATGTAAAATGGAAATAGACTAAAAGAAAGAACACACACGCGCACCACACCCTTACACACAAGTGCGTGCACGCGCACACACACACATGTGCACTCTCTCTCTCTCTTTCTCTCTCTCTCTCTCCCCTCTCTCTCTCTCTCTCCTCTCTTTCTCTCTCTCTCTCTCTGCCTGTCACACACACACACATACACACACACACTGCACAATGTGATTTTGTTAGAATACAGCAGTCACTATTTCACGGTCTTTGGATTTGGGTTGTGTTGATACTTACCTTATATTCTAATACAGGAAAGGATATGAGGTATATTTTCGGCCAAAAGACATGCTGGTGATGAAGACAAGAAATGTACGAAGTATGCGATTATATCAGAGGCCAAATGATCAGCTTGTTCGAAGATAGAATATAGATGTTAATGCATTCTGTATTTATAGAACAGAGAGAAGGCAAGGGATGTTTACATTTGTTGATGTAAACGAATTCCAGAAAACATGCAGCGGGTGAAAATAGTATTATAATCATCATTGTTGCTGTAGCCTCGTTAAGCATGAAATTGTAGAAGTGTGTCTTTAATTTGTATTTTTAAGTTAGACGATGTGTCGTATTTGTTACAATTAACGACACATCAGTACACATCCTAAAAGCTTATTAGCTCTTTGTTTATTAGTTTATTTAATTAGATATTTGTTAGAGTTTTTAAAAAAATTGATTAAAAAAACAAAAACTTTTCCTTTCGTTCTTTTTCTTCCCAGCAAACCAGAGGACCCTTCAGAATTCTGGAGGAACCAGACGACGAAAACATTCCTGCAAGAGATTCCTGGACTGAAGCCGGAGTTTGCTTTTAGGCTGGACCGGAAAGCGGAGAAGTCGCTTTGGAACTATGAATCAGTGTACAAAGGTCACATCGCTCGCTACCGGCGACTGACAGACCAGTGCCTGGGTAACACAGACGTGCAGCTTGGCGACAGGAAGAAAGACAGAGGCGCCCCCTGCAGGTACTACTCCAAAGAGAACAGGAAGCAGGTCAGGGGCAGGGGGTGCTCCGTGCCTGTGGACAAGCATGTAGAGAACAAAACAGCGGAGTACATTCCTGTCCGGGATAAAGATGAGGGACACGAACGTTCTCCTAGTTCAGGCCAGACCAACCCCCTCGGCCTTTTGGACAACACAACAAATCTCTACGTCCAGGGAAAAGGCCCGGCCACCAAGGAGGAGATCGGAGAGGAGACGGTGGTAGATGAAACTATGGAGAGGATCGCTTTCTACAACCGACAGCTTCAGGACAATCCAGGCAATGTCAAACTGTGGACGGAGTTTGTGTCCTTTCAGGATCAGGTCTTTCGAGACGCTCGCTTCTCGGCGGAGTCAGTGGCCAAGCGGAGGATGAAGGATGTGTTCCAGCCGCCCCGTGCCTGCATTGAGAAGAAGTTGGCCATCCTGGAGAAGGCCCTCGCAGCCAACCCATCCTCCCTGGACCTCAAGCTGATGAAGCTGGAGGTTGAACAGGTCTGTGTGTGGAGGGAAGGTGGGAGGGGGGGTGTTTAAGCGTGTGTGTGTCTATGTGAGTGTGTGTCTGTGTGTGTGTGTGTGTGTCCATATGTGTGTGTGTCTGTGTTTCTGTGTGTGTGTTTGTGTGTCTGTGTGTGCACATGCCTGGTCCCACGAGTGACACTTAATGTTATCATGTGTAGATATATGTGTATATGTGTGTGTTGTGTGTGTGTGTGTGACTGTGTGTTCAAATTCATGTGCTTTGATCTGTAGCATTGATCCAGGGTACATTCGTTTAAATTGTTGCATGTGCGTTATGCATCTGTGTGAGTGTGTGTGCGCACGTGCACAGATGTGTGTGTGTGTGTGTCCGTGTGTTAGTGTGTGCAGTTACATACTTGATGTGTGCACATGTGTGTATGCGCATGGGTTCCCTGACCGTGGCCCATTTTTGCCCTTGATTGGGGTTTTTTTTTCAATTATTTGGCTTCTACTATAATTTATCATATTTACTTATTTGTTTGTTTATTTTCTCTTATTATTTTGTTTACGCTCCTAGCCTCATTGTTCTTTCATTTCAAGATACAATGAAACACAGCGACTGAAAGTGAAACCTGTCGAACAGGACGTGTCAGACCCCTCGTCCCTGGCCAAGGAGTGGGACAACCTGCTGTTTGTCCACGCCGGTGACGTGCGGCTGTGGCGGAGTTACCTGACCTTCCAGCAGGCGCGGCTGGGCAGCTTCACAGTGGGCCGCCTGGTCAAGCTGTACCACCGCTGCTTCCGCACCCTGGGCCCCATCCTGGAGGGCAGGGTCAAGGTCATGACCACGACTGAGACCCTGGAGGAGGATGTGATGGGTGAGTGGACTGTTGTTTGTTTGTCAGTCAGTGTGTGCTGTGTGTAGGTTTGGGTGGGCTTGTGTGGCATGGTGTGTTTGTTCATATATATATGTATCTAAACACACGCGCACGCACACACGCACGCATGCACGCACGCATGCACACGCGCACACACACACACACACAAACACAAACACACTCACACATTCACACACACACTTACATACACATGCACGCACCCATTGCATTGAGACTTTTTCTGGCCATGAATAAGGACATCACTAAGGTATGATTGGCGCATGGGTCACAGGATGTCAGGTCACTGCCAATGCCGAAATATCTGAGGAGTGTAGTCCACAGGGGATAAAACTTCTGTCACACCAGGCATGAATTTGGCTCTCTTCCTCGGACAGAATTCACATGGCCCCAAACTGCTGTCACACCAGCCATGAATTTGGCTCTCTTCCTCAGACAGAATTCATGGCCCCAAACTGCTGTCACACCAGCCATGAATTTGGCTCTCTTCCTCAGACAGAATTCACATGGCCCCAAACTGCTGCCATATCAGCCATGACTTAGGCTCTCTGCCTCGGACAGAATTCATGGCCCCAAACTGCTGCCATATCAGCCATGAATTTGGCTCTCTTCCTCGGACAGAATTCACATGGCCCCAAACTGCTGTCACACCAGGCATGAATTTGGCTCTCTTCCTCAGACAGAATTCACATGGCCCCAAACTGCTGCCATATCAGCCATGAATTTGGCTCTCTTCCTCAGACAGAATTCATGGCCCCAAACTGCTGTCACACCAGGCATGAATTTGGCTCTCTTCCTCAGACAGAATTCACATGGCCCCAAACTGCTGCCATATCAGCCATGAATTTGGCTCTCTTCCTCGGACAGAATTCACATGGCCCCAAACTGCTGTCACACCAGCCATGAATTTGGCTCTCTTCCTCAGACAGAATTCATGGCCCCAAACTGCTGCCATATCAGCCATGACTTAGGCTCTTTTCCTCAGACAGAATTCATGGCCCCAAACTGCTGCCATATCAGCCATGACTTAGGCTCTTTTCCTCAGACAGATTTCATGGCCCCAAACTGCTGTCACACCAGGAATGAATTTGGCTCTTTTCCTCAGACAGATTTCATGGCCCCAAACTGCTGTCATACCAGCCATGAATTTGGCTCTCTTCCTCAGACAGAATTCACATGGCCCCAAACTGCTGTCATACCAGCCATGAATTTGGCTCTCTTCCTCAGACAGAATTCATGGCCCCAAACCGCTGTCTGTGGACAATTTCTATTTTCCTTTTTTTTTTTCTTTTTTTCTTTTTTTTTCTTTTCTTTGCAAAGTTATTTGGAAATAAGGTAAGTGTTGTTTACATATTACCTGCACTTGTATTCATCCACTACTGTGTTTAGCAAACTATATATATATATATATATATGATTATATGTAAGGTGCACAGTTGTATGGTTATCAATCAGTGGTCATATAGTTAATTGATTCTTATATAGTTGAATGTCTACATTGTGTCAACACTAAGATTTAAAGAAAGAAAAGAAAAAAAAAGTTTAAACAGAGAGAGCAACAATGTCAGCTAAGTGGACCACTTCCAGTTTTTATGAAATGCTCCAGAAAAAGACATTGAATGAGGAAAAATTGGAAACGTTACCTCCCTTGGTCCAGTCAGCCAGCTCAAAAAACAGTGCAGTACATTATTGGATCCTAATTGACAGTTCTGAAATTGGTTGTCTACGGTGGGCACAGTAACCCAAGTTAAGGGCTTTCTACTTTCACTCAGATGGTCATGAGTTTGATCTATGCACCGGCCACATGGTGGGCTGAGGATGGAAATTGTCTTTTTGCAGTCTGCAGTGTCATAATCCCCATCATATGTACACACATGCAGAAGTTTTTGCATGTGTGTTTGGTAGTTGTTGGTGATGGTGGTGGTGTTGTGTTTGTGTCTGTGTGCATGTTTGATAGTTATTGTTGCATGGTGTTGTTGTTGGTGCCTGTGTGTGTGTTTGTTGGTTGTTGATGGTGGTGGTGGTGGTGTTTGTGTCTGTGTGTGTTTGGTAGTTGTTGTTGTTGTTGGTGGTGTTGTTTGTGTCTGTGTGTGTTTGGTAGTTGTTGGTGGTGGTGGTGTTGTTTGTGTCTGTGTGTGTTTGGTAGTTGTTGTTGTTGGTGGTGGTGGTGTTTGTGTCTGTGTGTGTTTGGTAGTTGTTGTTGTTGGTGGTGGTGGTGTTTGTGTCTGTGTGTGTTTGGTAGTTGTTGTTGTTGGTGGTGGTGGTGTTTGTGTCTGTGTGTGTTTGGTAGTTGTTGTTGTTGGTGGTGGTGTTGTTTGTGTCTGTGTGTGTTTGGTAGTTGTTGTTGTTGGTGGTGGTGGTGTTTGTGTCTGTGTGTGTTTGGTAGTTGTTGTTGGTGGTGTTCTTTGTGTCTGTGTGTGTTTGGTAGTTGTTGCTGGTGGTGGTGTTTGTGTCTGTGTGTGTTTGGTAGTTGTTGCTGGTGGTGGTGTTCTTTGTGTCTGTGTGTGTTTGGTAGTTGTTGCTGGTGGTGGTGTTTGTGTCTGTGTGTGTTTGGTAGTTGTTGCTGGTGGTGGTGGTGTTTGTGTCTGTGTGTGTTTGTTGGTTGTTGATGGTGGTGGTGGTGTTGTTTGTGTCTGTGTGTTTGGTAGTTGTTGCTGGTGGTGGTGTTGTTTGTGTCTGTGTGTGTTTGGTAGTTGTTGTTGTTGGTGGTGTTGTTTGTGTCTGTGTGTGTTTGGTAGTTGTTGTTGCCGGTGGTGGTGTTGTTTGTGTCTGTGTGTGTTTGGTAGTTGTTGTTGGTGGTGTTGTTTGTGTCTGTGTGTGTTTGGTAGTTGTTGTTGGTGGTGGTGTTGTTTGTGTCTGTGTGTGTTTGGTAGTTGTTGTTGTTGGTGGTGGTGTTGTTTGTGTCTGTGTGTGTTTGGTAGTTGTTGCTGGTGGTGGTGGTGTTGTTTGTGTCTGTGTGTGTTTGGTAGTTGTTGTTGTTGTTGGTGTTGTTTGTGTCTGTGTGTGTTTGGTAGTTGTTGTTGTTGGTGGTGGTGTTGTTTGTGTCTGTGTGTGTTTGGTAGTTGTTGTTGTTGTTGGTGGTGTTGTTTGTGTCTGTGTGTGTTTGGTAGTTGTTGTTGGTGGTGTTGTTTGTGTCTGTGTGTGTTTGGTAGTTGTTGTTGTTGGTGGTGGTGTTTGTGTCTGTGTGTGTTTGGTAGTTGTTGTTGTTGGTGGTGGTGTTGTTTGTGTCTCTGTGTTTGGTAGTTGTTGTTGGTGGTGGTGGTGTTGTTTGTGTCTGTGTGTGTTTGGTAGTTGTTGTTGCCGGTGGTGGTGTTGTTTGTGTCTGTGTGTGTTTGGTAGTTGTTGTTGCCGGTGGTGGTGTTGTTTGTGTCTGTGTGTGTTTGGTAGTTGTTGTTGCCGGTGGTGGTGTTGTTTGTGTCTGTGTGTGTTTGGTAGTTGTTGTTGTTGGTGGTGTTGTTTGTGTCTGTGTGTGTTTGGTAGTTGTTGTTGGTGGTGGTGTTGTTTGTGTCTGTGTGTGTTTGGTAGTTGTTGTTGCTGGTGGTGGTGGTGTTTGTGTCTGTGTGTGTTTGGTAGTTGTTGTTGTTGTTGGTGGTGGTGTTTGTGTCTGTGTGTGTTTGGTAGTTGTTGCTGGTGGTGGTGGTGTTTGTGTCTCTGTGTGTGTTTCATAGTTGTTGCTGGTGGTGGTGATGATGGTGTTGTTGTTTGCTAATTGTTTACCGTGTTGATCACTGTGCTCCAGGTGTGTTTGAGCAGTACTGCCTGTTCCTCCATCAGAGCGGCTTCACGGAGAAAGCTGTGGCATCCTACCAGGCTCTGGTGGAGTTCAACCTGTTCCGCCCCTCCTCCCTCAACCTGACGCCCACCCATGACTCTGCAGCAGTGTTTGAGAGCTTCTGGGACTCTGGGGTGGCCAGGTTTGGGGAGCGTGGCGCCAAGGGGTGGGCTTCCTGGGTGGATGCCGCCAAATCGTCAACTGTTGATTCTGTTGGTTCTGGTACGTTGTTAGTGATGTGTGAGATTTGAGTGTGTGTGTGTGTGTGTGTGTGTGTCTGTGTCTGTGTATGTGTCTGTGTGTATCCTTGTGTGTGCGTCTGTGTGTGTGTGTGTGTGTGTGTATCCCTGTGTGTGTGTGAGTGTGTGTGTATGTTGGTGTGCACAGGCTGGACAGCATCTATAATGGAGTCTCAGTTTCAGTTTCTCAAGGAAGCGTCACTGTGTTCAGGTGAATCCATATACACTGCACCGCATGTGCTAGGAAGGTTACTGACCATCAGCATAACTCAACACATTAATCAGTCAGGCCTTGATTGCAGGCATATACATTTCATACATAACGCTACATGCTTGCACTCAGTTATGTCATTTTAAATGTAACAGTTTTAAATGCAGCATGTTCTTTCTTACTCTTTACTTACTGGATAATAATAATATTGGTAGCAGAAATAAGAATGATAATAATGATAATGATGATGATGATATAATACTAATGATAATGATGATTATAGTGAAGAACACTTATTCAGTCTTCACTTATTTGCTTTTTACTTACTAAAGAATGATAATCATAATGATAATCAACACTTATTTAGTCTTCACTTACTTGCTTTTAATACTCTTCTTCTTCTTCTTCTTCTGCGTTCGTGGGCTTCAACTCTCACGTTCACTCGTATATATGCGAGTGGGCTTTTTACGTGTATGACCGTTTTTACCCTGCCATGTAGGCAGCCATACTCCGCTTTCGGGGATGTGCATGCTGGGTATGTTCTTGTTTCCATAACCCACCGAACGCTGACATGGATTACAGGATCTTTAACACGCGTATTTGATCTTATGCTTGCGTATACACATGAAGGGGGTTCAGGCACTGGCAGGTCTGCACATATGTTGACCTGGGAGATCGTAAAAATCTCCACCCTTTACCCACCAGGCGCCGTCACCGTGATTCAAACCCGGGACCCTCAGATTGAAAGTCCAACGCTTTAACCATTTGGCTATGGCGCCCGTCATTACTTCTGTTCATGAGTTGCCTGTTTTGTTCTGTGTTGGCTAGCTTATCCTGTTTCTTACTGATCAGGAGGGTTTTTTTATGTTTATTTTAGTCAGGCACAATTGTTCTTCATCTTGATTTCAGCAGAAGATGGCGTGCATGTTTCATTGTGTCAAATGTTGATCCGTTGTTTTTTTTTTAACCTGCTCACTACCAAAGTTATAGCAGAAGTTTCATGATTGGTTGAAACATGTACACACAGACAGCAGAGCTACAACAAGCTATAACAGCTTATGTCATGCTTAGGAATGTGATTATTTTTGTTGGCTTTGTTTGACGGCTGGTGAACGGTTCACGGTTTCAACAGCATCAACAGAGGAAGAGCAGGAGACGATCCTTAAGCAGGACCTCCCGGCATGGCAGACATGGCTGAAAATCGAACGCCTGCGTCAGAGCGTTCACTGGTTGCCGTGGCGACCTGACAGTGGGAAGGGGGAGACGGAGGAGGACTGCGAGGACCTTGACCGGCTGGTGTTGTACGAGGACGTGGCGCCGGTGCTCCTACGTCTGCAGCAGTCGGCGTCTTTCTGCCGACTGGTCCTGTCCTTCCTGGATCTGCTGGGACTGGCGCAGCAGCAGGGAGGGAGGGAGGGGGGGCTGCACTTTGATCAGCTCAAGTTGTCTGCCCTCTGTCAGGTGTGTGGTGATGGGTGGGTGGGCACATGATGCTTGATGGTCGCAGCTTGTGATGGTTTTTGGAATTGATATCTTGTTTGTGTGTGTATGTGGGCGGGTGGGGTGTGTGGAGGAGGGTGTGTGTGGGGGGTTGTGTGTGTGTGTGTGTGCGTGTGTTGGGTAAGTATATGTGTTTGTGTGTGGGTGTGTGTGAGCATATGTGTGTGGGGGAGGGAGGTGAGCATGTATGTGTGAGGGGGGGTGTAGTGGTCTTCAATTCAACATCTTTCCACTTAAAATGATATTAGTGTGTGTGTGTGCGTGTGTGTGAGAGAGCTTAAATGTGTATGTATGTATGTGTGTGTTTGTGAGTGTTTATCTATGAGCACTATGTGTATGTTTGTGTGAGCATATGTGTGTGTGTGTATGTACACAGACAGGTATGTTGTAATGTGATTGTTATTCCCCCAAATTGATAACTTTAACCCTTTCACTGCCAGGAAAATAAGATTTAAGTGAAATCTATTTGCCAGGGTTTTTTCACAAAAAACGGGTATAAATTTTCAAAAAATTCTGTGCTCTTTGTTATTGGAGAAAGACCCATAAAAGTATATATTTTCTGAAAGGGAAATGAATAAAGAATACAAAGCACATGATGTTTTCCCATTTTATGCATTTTAAGTGACATGCTGTTGTTTTGAAATCAGTGTTTTGTTTTTTGTCACATTTTCAACTTGTTCATTACAAACATTAGTCTGGTAATTTGCACAAAAATATCATTTTCTGGACAAATGGATATCTGCACACACAAAATCATACTAGAACAACCACAATATAAAAAAAATGAAAAAGAAATAGATGCATTGTGACTTCTGCAAGTGATAATATGGATGTGAGGCCACGCCCCCTCAGTCTCCACCCCCCCTCCTCTTCACCCCTCTCACACCGTCACTTCATCCAGTTATCATCAGACCGCGTTGGCTGAGTGCCAAGAAAATAGCTCATACGGTGTCCTGCTAAAATGTCCTGCTAAAAATTCGGTAACCTGTCATCTGCTAGACTTGAACAGCCGGCATCACTCACTGATAGTTGTATCTTGGCCACTCTCTTGATTGCTCCCTTTATTTTCTATCAAATCGTCCTATAAATGTTCACCACTGTCTTCTCCTTCAAATTTATACTCCAATTCTTTCTGAGCATCAGCTAAAGAAAGTAATCTTGGTTGATTTAGTTCGCCACGAGCGCATGTCTTGAGCACGGAGTCAGTCCGACATTTTGTTGAGCGAGCGAGGAGAGGAGCCAGGCAAAGACTGCGGCCAGTAACCCAACCAAAACGTTCAAATAAAGGACTGCCTTATGACGCAGATGGTGTTTCTAGCTATGAATAGAATCCAGAAAGATTCCCCAAGCTAAAGCTACCAGCATTTTTGTCAACGAACTGAATGCAAAGCAGGGAAAAGTCAGAATATTTCGATGACGAGTTATCTCGTCATTGTGGCAGCGAAGCATACATGCTTGCCATGACGAGTTATCTCGTCATGCAGGCAGCCTAGGGGTTAATAAGTCATGTAGGAGACATTCTTACGACAGACCCTTGTTCACGTTCTGAACTTGTGCACTTTAAAACACGACCTTTTTGACCTGATGACCCTGTGATCCCTACACCATTACAGGTACCTTCCGCCTCAAGTGTTGGAGTCAACATTCAGACAGAATCCTCATGGCAACCCCACGGGGAAATAGTCAGCTTTGTGGAGGAAGTTCTTCGGCAGTCTGCGGCTTACTTCACCAGCTATCAGCGAACCGTCCTCAACTGTCAGCTGCTGCGGCTTCAGACAGAGAAACATGGCTGCCGTGACGCCTCACTGCTGTCAGAAAAAGCAGCGAAAGACGTAAGAAAGTTCGGCAAGAGTTTGCTGAAGGAAGTGCAGAATCGGAACGACCTGTTACTGTGGGATGCCTATATCCGCAACGAGTGGGCGTTTGGCAAGGTCAAGGACGCCATGTCCATGCTGCAGACAGCTCTGGCGATGTTCACGGCCAGTGCCGACAGTGATGACCATGCCGGAATGGCGGGCCTGTGCTCCTTGTACCGGACCTTGGCAGAGATCTACCTCAGCTTCACACCGCTGGAGCTGGTCTCTTTGACCAGCAGGAAACCCTCACCATCTCCCGAGTGCAAGAACAAGGCAGTGAGCGGCTTCTCCTGCCTCATGGACAGAACCCGGTTCTCTGCGTCCAAGGGGGAAGCAGTTCCAGCCGCCCAGGTTCTGAGGACTCGTAGAAAGTTCCAGAGCACGATGACTGACTTGCTCAGTGACTCTGCCAGCCTGTCGTCCAAGGCTTCAGCAGCACGTCACGCGGTGCTGGTGGTGAACTGTTTTGCTCTCTTTGAGCTCTGTGCCGCTGGCTTCACGGAGTCCGTACAGGTTTTCGACACGGCACTTCAGCTTTGCACTGCTGCTGTGAAGAAACACTCTTCGTCCCAAGTGAAACATGTCTACACGGATGTGGAAAAGGATCTGTATCACACCCTTCTCTCCATGTTACAGAACTACATGGCCCTGAACGCAGTTTCCATGGGCATGTTTCGATCTCACCTGGCAACCGCTCTGTCTCGTTTCCCGGACGACGCATGGTTTCTGTGCCAGTTTGTGGGCATGGAGATGAAGACGTTTCTGGCGGGGAGGCTGCGGCGCTACTTTGAGGCTGCGAGCCAGGACCCCGCCTCTGTGTTCCCCGTGCTGTTTGGGGTGCTGGCCGAGTTGGGCAGACACTGCAAACTGGTGGAGGCTTCTGCAAGTCACGCACAGGGCCAAGGTGTGTGTGTGTTGAGAATTGTGCGTGGTTGTGTGTGTGTTTTGTGATGTGAATTATGTGTGGTTGTATGTGTGTGCGTGTCATTGTGTGTGCATGTGATGTGATTTGTATGTGGTTGTGTGTGTGTGTGTGTTGTGAATTATGTGTGAATGTATGTACGTGTGTGTGTGATGTGAATTGTGTGTGGTTGAATGCATGTGTGTGTGTGTGTGATGTCATTTTTGTGTTGTTGTGTGTATGTGTGTGTGTGCGTTGTGAATTATGTGTGGATGTATGTATGTATGTGTGTGTGATGTGAATTGTGTGTGGTTGAATATGTGTGTGTGTGTGTGTGTGGTTGAATGTGTGTGTGTGTGATGTGAATTGTGTGTGGTTGTATGTATGTATATGTGTGTGTGTGTTGTTAATTATGTGTGGTTGTATGTATGTGTGTGAGTGTGATGTGAATTGTGTGTGGTTGAATATGTGTGTGTGTGTGTGTGTGTGTGGTTGTATGTATGTGTGTGAGTGTGTGTGTGTGTGTGCATTGTGAATTGTGTGTGGTTGTATGTGTGTGTGAATTATGTGATTTCTGAGTGGTTGTATGTATGTGTGTGTGTGTGTGTGTGTGTGTGTGTGTATGTGTGTGGTTGTATTCAGAGATGCCAACTGTTACAATTTCACCATATTTTGTTACACTCGATCACAGTTTGTTCCGACGTTACACCAATGACAAAATTGTTCCGACATAGCATGGTCACATGCTTTCCTGTCGTAACATTGCCCAGACGCTCTAGACCTAGTGATCACGAGGCCAGGGCAGTCACTACTCACCTTGGTCTCAAGTGATGATGCTCAGCTAATCGTGTGGTGTTTACATTGAAACAGCATTTAATTACACATACTTACCGTGACCCAACTAGTGCAGACTCCGGCAGGGGTCTGACATTCCTGTCCTGTGCAAACTACTATCCGCCTATGTGGAGAAAACGAAAGTACTATGGCCGATAACCTCCTGGAAGTAGGTAACCTCCCTTTTGTCCCCCTGGCGAGCGCCCTCTTTTTCCGGCAGCCATCATGACTCCTGTTCCTGTGCTCATCATACGGCTAAGTTTTTTTTGTATTTTCTGTCTGTCTGTCGACTCTCTGGCGTTCTTGTTTGTTGTCAAATTATGTCTCCAACCAGGTCACATAATTATGTAACTCGACTGGGCGATCGCGCTAAAATTAAGGCGCGATTGCAATCGATTCGCTGACACTCTGACAACAGCATTGAGTGGACCAATCAGCTTCATCATTTGCCCGAACAAGAGGGAACGTGGTTGAATCAAGTTGCGTCTTGGTCAAACAGCGTCTGTGCCCGGTGGATTAAGCTACAGAGCGTTTGGATGCCTTGTAGATAAAATGTACGTTTGCTGATGTGGCTTGGACTCGGAGTGTTCCTACCAAATTTCCTGATAGTTCCTACAAACACTTGACACAGGTTGGCATCTCAGTTGTATACGTGTATGTGTGTGCTGTGAATTGTGTGTGGTTGTATGTGTGTGTGTATGTGTGTGTGTTGTGAATTTTGTGTGGTTGTATATAATTGGTTTTATATAATTATGTGTGTGTGTGTGTGTGTGTTGTATGTATGTTTGTGTGCGTGTTGTGAATTGCTTGTGGTAGTATGTGTGTGTGTGTATGTGTGTAGTGAATTGTGTGTGGTTGTATATCACTATATGTGTGTGTGTGTTGTGAAGTGTGTGTGTGTGTGCGTGTTGTGAATTGCTTGTGGTAGTATGTGTGTGTGTATGTGTGTAGTGAATTGTGTGTGGTTGTATATCACTGTATGTGTGTGTGTGTTGTGAAGTGTGTGTGTTGTGCATTGTGTGTGGTTGTATGTATATATATATATATATATATATGCGTGTGTGAACTGTGTGTGGACGTATGCATGTGTGTGTCATGAATTATGTGTGGTTGTATATATGTGTGTTTGTGTGTGTGTGGTTGATATGTGTGTGTGTGTGTGTGTGTGTTGTGGATTATATGTGGATGTATATGCTTGTGTGTGTGTTGTATACATGTGTGTGTAGTGAATTGTGTATGAATGTATACATGTGTGTGTTTTGTGCATTGTGTTTGGTTGTATGTGTGCATGTGTGTGTGAACTGTGTGTGGGTGTATGCTTGTATGTGTTTTGAATTATGTGTGAATGTAAGCGTGTGTGTGTTGTGTATTATGTGTGAATGTATGCATGTGTGCGTGTTGTGAATAATGTGTGAATGTATGCATGTGTGTGTGTTGTGAATAATGTGTGAATGTATGCATACATGTGTGTGTGTGTGTGTGTGTGTGTGTTGTGAATAATGTGTGAATGTATGCATGTGTGTGTGTATGTGTTGTGAATAATGTGTGAAATGTATGCATGTGTGTGTGTGTGTGTGTGTGTTGTGAATTATGTGTGGTTGTATATGTGTGTGTGTTGTGAATAATGTGTGAATGTATGCATGTGTGTGTGTGTGTGTTGTGAATTATGTGTGGTTGTATATGTTTGTGTGTGTTGTGAATAATGTGTGAATGTATGGATGTGTGTGTGTGTGTGTGTGTGTGTGTGTTGTGAATTCTGTGTGGTTGTATATGCGTGTGTGTGTGTGTGTGTGTTGTGAATTATGTGTGGTTGTATATGCGTGTGTGTGTGTGTTGTGAATTCTGTGTGGTTGCATATGCGTGTGTGTGTGTGTGTGTGTGTTGTCAATATATTATGTGTGTGTATATATATATGCGTGTGTGTGTGTGTGTGTGTGTGTGCAGGGTGCGTGGTGAGTGAGGGGGGCATGGTGCACCGGGTGAGAGCGGCCTGTGAGCGGGGCGTACAGTGCAAGGCGGCCCAGCACTGCCCCCTGCTGTGGAGGATGTACCTGGCCTTTGAGGTGACTGCCTACCTGGCTTATTTGTGTGTGTCTGTCTGTGTGTGTGGGGGGGTTTGGGGGTATATGTGTCTGTGTGTGTGTGTGTCTGTGTGTTTGTATTTGTGTCTGTATGTGTATTTGTGTCTTTCTGTGTGTTTGTCTGTGTTTGTGTGTGTGTGTGTGTGTGTATTTATGTCTGTGTGTTTGTATGTATGCGTTTGCAAGCTTGTCGGAGTGTGCATGCGAGTCTGGGTGCACACAAATGTACTGATTGTGGCCCATTGTAATTTTTTATCATATTTCAGTCACTTACCTTATATGTGTCATTCATTTTTGTTGTGTTTTAAAGCATTTATCTATTTTCTGTTCTGTGTGAATATTTTATTTCAGTCATGCATATTTGTAGTCTAAACGACTGGCCACAGACCAAAGTCACTGAGTCCGTGGATGATCTGCAGACAGAGGCAGAGGTTTGTTTCTTGTGAATTCTCCTTAATGATAAAAGATAATTGTACGGTCTTTGTTGTTGTTTAACTGTCAATGGTGGTGGGAATGTGTGTGTTATTTCTTGTTCATCTTTTACTATTTGATAATTATTTCTTGTTCATCTTTTACTATTTGTTAATTATTTCTTGTTCATCTTTTACTATTTGATAATAAAACTAACTTGTACGGTCTTTGTTGATGCTGTTGTTGTTTACTAATCATTGTGGTGGAAATATTTGTTCAGGCACAGTATGGGAGCATGGACCGAGCCAAAGGAATTTTTTACAGAGCCCTGCAGTCGTGTCCATGGGCAAAAGTAAGTCTGGGGTTTGTATTTGTATTTCTTTTTATCACAACAGATTTCTCTGTGTGAAATTCGGGATGCTGTCCCCAGGGAGAACGCGTCGCCATACTACAGCGCCACCCTTTTTTTTTTTTTTTTTTTTTGTATTTTTTACTGTGTGCAGTTTTATTTGTTTTTCCTATCAAAGTGGATTTTTCTACAGAATTTTGCCAGGAACAACCCTTTTGTTGCCGTGGGTTCTTTTACATGCGCTAAGTGCATGCTGCACACGGGACCTCGGTTTATCGTCTCATCCGAATGACTAGCGTCCAGACCACCACTCAAGGTCTAGTGGAGAGGGAGAAAATTTCGGGGGCTGTGCCGTGATTCGAACCAGATTCTCTCGCTTCCTAGGCGGACGCATTACCTCTAGGCCATCATTTATTTACTGTGTTGTCAGGGTCCGTACAAGTCACGAAATTAGAAAATGTAATTTTCCTCAACACTGGAAGATCATGGAATTTTAGTTGAAGTCATGGAAAAGCCATGGAATTAAAGATAAAGCTTTCAAATTACGCAAATGCTTGCACTGACTGAATAATGAAGAAATATTTTTTTCTTTGATGATTTGGATCATCACCAACTGGGTAGTGTCAGTATATGTGCAGTTATAAGGTTCATCCAAGATTCTTTGAGGACAATACCAATTGTCGGCATTTGTGGTGTTGAAAACCAAAACTTAAGTTATTTTCCGCTTTATCATTGCATCCTTCTGACTGCTCCGCTGTGGACATTCAAAGGGAAGTAGTGGTTGTGAGTTTTATCTTCCCACGTGGCCATTTTGATAATAGAGGAAATGTATTTTGTGAGGAAAATGGTTGATTTGTAGCCATGGAAATTTCGGAAAAGGTTATGGAAAAGTTTAGGAAAACCTCTGTGGACCCTGTGTTGTTAACCCCTTTGGTGCTGAGCCTTGGTGAAATGAGGTGACTTTGACGGGCGCAATAGCCGAGTGGTTAAAGCGTTGGACTGTCAATCTGAGGGTCCCGGGTTCGAATCACGGTGACGGCGCCTGGTGGGTAAAGGGTGGAGATTTTTACGATCTCCCAGGTCAACATATGTGCAGACCTGCTAGTGCCTGAACCCCTTCGTGTGTATATGCAAGCAGAAGATCAAATATGCACGTTAAAGATCCTGTAATCCATGTCAGCGTTCGGTGGGTTATGGAAGCAAGAACATACCCAGCATGCACACCCCCAAAAACGGAGTATGGCTGCCTACATGGCGGGGTAAAAACGGTCATTCATGTAAAAGCCTACTCGTGTGCATACGAGTGAACGCAGAAGAAGAAGAGGTGACTTTGAAGCGCAGTTTTTAGTTGTGCTAGTGATGTAACTGATGTTGCCAACCAAAAGTAATGCAGTGCCAAGAGAGATAAATTGAAATAAAGAAAGATGACGAATACACCTGACCTGTAAGCTCAGTATAAGTCAGTGAGGTGACAGCCCTTCACATACTGGTCAGCAGCAGTCAGGGGATTAAAGGTTGTTGCAGTTTTATTGAGTAAAAATTCATGTAGAAAGTGATACCTCTTTTTGTTGTTGTTGTTGTCTTGATACTTTAATTAGAAAGAGAACAGTACGTCACAGCTGATGTGTTTTTTGTTACAAGTCTTTCTTGTCCGTAGTATTTTGACGGGAGCAATAGCCAAGTGGTTAAAGCGTTGGACTTTCAATCTGAGGGTCCCGGGTTCGAATCACGGTGACGGCGCCTGGTGGGTAAAGGGTGGAGATTTTTCCGATCTCCCAGGTCAACATATGTGCAGACCTGCTAGTGCCTGAACCCCCTTCGTGTGTATATGCAAGCAGAAGATCAAATACGCACGTTAAAGATCCTGTAATCCATGTCAGCGTTCGGTGGGTTATGGAAACAAGAACATTCCCAGCATGCACACCCCCGAAAGCGGAGTATGGCTGCCTATATGGCGGGGTAAAAACGGTCATACACGTAAAAGCCCACTCGTGTGCATACGAGTGAACATGGGAGTTGCAGCCCACGAACGCAGAAGAAGAAGAAGTCCGTAGTATTTGTCTAGATGACAACTGATTTGTTGTTGTTGTTGTTGTTGTTTTACCGTGGCAGCATCATTGAGGCGCCTTGGCACAATCAGTTACGTGTTGGACTTCTGGTTCAGTGTTCACCAGTGTTCAGGGTTCCAGTCCCCGTTTTGGCACGTCGTTGTGTCCTTGGGAAAGGAACTTCATTCCAGTTGTCCTCACGTCAACCAGATGGGGGATTGTCGTCACGTCAACCAGATGTCACTGGGTAGCTGACTCATGGGGATTGTCGTCACGTCAACCAGATGTAACTGGGTAGCTGACTCAGACTGGGGATTGTCGTCACGTCAACCAGATGTCACTGGGTAGCTGACTCATGGGGATTGTCGTCACGTCAACCAGATGTCACTGGGTAGCTGACTCATGGGGATTGTTGTCATGTCAACCAGATGTAACTGGGTAGCTGACTCATTGGGATTGTCGTCACGTCAACCAGATGTAACTGGGTACCTGACTCATGGGGATTGTCGTCACGTCAACCAGATGTAACTGGGTAGCTGACTCAAACTGGGGATTGTCATCACATCAACCAGATGTAACTGGGTAGCTGACTCATGGGGATTGTCGTCATGTCAACCAGATGTAACTGGGTAGCTGACTCATGGGGATTGTCGTCATGTCAACCAGATGTAACTGGGTAGCTGACTCAATTCATCACGTCAACCAGATGTAACTGGGTAGCTGACTCATGGGGATTGTCGTCACGTCAACCAGATGTAACTGGGTAGCTGACTCATGGGGATTGTCGTCACGTCAACCAGATGTAACTGGGTAGCTGACTGATGGGGATTGTCGTCACGTCAACCAGATGTAACTGGGTAGCTGACTCATGGGGATTGTCATCACGTCAACCAGATGTAACTGGGTAGCTGACTCATGGGGATTGTCGTCACGTCAACCAGATGTCACTGGGTAGCTGACTCATGGAGATTGTCGTCACGTCAACCAGATGTAACTGGGTAGCTGACTCATGGAGATTGTCGTCACGTCAACCAGATGTAACTGGGTAGCTGACTCATGGAGATTGTTGTCACGTCAGCCAGATGTAACTGGGTAGCTGACTCATGGAGATTGTCGTCACGTCAACCAGATGTAACTGGGTAGCTGACTCATGGAGATTGTCGTCACGTCAACCAGATGTAACTGGGTAGCTGACTCATGGAGATTGTCGTCACGTCAACCAGATGTAACTGGGTAGCTGACTCATGGGGATTGTCGTCACGTCAACCAGATGTAACTGGGTAGCTGACTCAAACTGGGGATTGTCGTCACGTCAACCAGATGTAACTGGGTAGCTGACTCAGACTGTGGAAGGTTAAAAACGGTGAAGAAGATGATTGGGCCCCGCCTTCCCTAAACACTGCCCTCCTGGCTGTAATTGGCGATGGGGCCTTTAACCTTTAAATACAGCATCCATCCACTCATGTATGCAGAAAACCTGCGACCAAAAAAAAAAAAAAAAAAAGAAGCAAACTGTTGGTTTTCTTTCTTCTCTGTATTCATGGGCTGCAGCTCCTGCATTCACTCACATCGTCGTCTCCTTTCCACATGTGGGTGGTGTGAGGAATGTCAGAGCAAAATGCCTTTCCCAAGAACACAAACAAACAGGGCCTCGAACCCTGATCACTGGTGGACACTGGGTCAGGGGACCAGTGCCAAACCTGACTGTGGCATGGCCCCTCCGTACAGTATCCATCCATCATTTCTGATGTAAATGGGAGCCTGACTGTCGCATGGCCCATCCATCATTTCTGGTGTAAATGTGAACCTGACTGTGGCATGGCCCATCCATCATTTCTGGTGTAAATGGGAGCCTGACCTCGGTTGGGGAAGGTTAAAAAAAAAACAGTAGAAGAAGTGGATTGGGCGCGTGACGGGCGCAATAGCCGAGTGGTTAAAGCTAAAGCGTTGGACTGTCAATCTGAGGGTCCCGGGTTTGAATCACGGTGACGGTGCCTGGTGGGTAAAGGGTGGAGATTTTTACGATCTCCCAGGTCAACATATGTGCAGACCTGCTAGTGCCTGAACCCCCTTCGTGTGTATATGCAAGCAGAAGATCAAATACGCACGTTAAAGATCCTGTAATCCATGTCAGCGCTCGGTGGGTTATGGAAACAAGAACATACCCAGCATGCACACCCCCGAAAACGGAGTATGGCTGCCTACATGGCGGGGTAAAAACGGTCATACACGTAAAAGCCCACTCGTGTGCATACGAGTGAACGCAGAAGAAGAAGAAGGATTGGGCGCTGCTTCCTGTGCCAAGTCCTGGACACCGTGGATATCAATTCACTGCCCGGGATGGCCATGAAAGGCAATGGGACCTTTGACCTTTCAACCTTTCCGTTTCTGTCCCAGGTTCTGTACATGGATGGAGCGGCCCTGTTTGGTGAACAACAGCTTCAGGAGCTGGTGGACCTGATGACGGAGAAGGAGCTGCGGGTTCAAATCCCCCTGGAGGAGGTGGAGCTGCTGATGAGCTCAGAACCACTGGGCCCCGAGGATGGGGGTGAGGAGGAGGAGGCTGCAGGCAGTGTGTGAAGAGGTCCACGTGCTAACCTGGGGTTCAATTCTTTCAGCTCCATGTGGAGTGGAGGGGCCACTGTGTCCACAGGGTGCTTGGTCAGAGATATTTTAGGTTACGGCCTTAGGACTGGATGGTGTGTGTGTGTGTGTGTGTGTATATATTGTATGTGGGGGTTGTGTGTGTGTGTGTTTATTGATGCATGTGTGTCTGTATGTATTGTGTGTGTGTGTCTGTGTATTGTGTGTGTGGTGGTTGTGTGCGTATGTTTATTGATGCATGTGTGTCTGTGTGGGTTGTGTGTGTGTGTGTGTGTTGATGCATGTGTCTGTGTCCAGGGGAGCGAGTCCTGTGGTTGCTTCAAGGCCAGTGAGATGAAAGTATCCATATTTTTACTTTGAAATTTGCACACACTGATGACTTGAAAATGAATCCAGGAAAGCACAAAGAGTTTGAAACAGATCAAATTCAGAATGTTATATATATACAGCCATGATAGGGCCCCTTCGTCTAAAAACTGGGTTAGACGCCATTGTTGACGTGCACTGTTCACATGAACCAGTCACTGTGAAATAACTCGCCTGCTCGCGAGCACAGCAACACACACTGCATTTATTGGTCATAGTGGAGAGTGGAAAGGTCAGTTAAGATATTCTTAGCTTATAAAGGAAATTTTCTATCTAAAATTACGTTTAAATAACATACTTACCGTGACCAAACTAGTGCAGACTCCGGCAGGGGTCTGACATTCCTGTCCTGTGCAAACTACTATCCACCTAGGCGGAGAAAACGAAACTACAGCCGATAACCTCCCAGAAGTAGGTAACCTCCCCTTTGTCCTGCTGGCTAGCGCCCTCTTTTGACATTAGGTGCCTGTCCAAAAACTAAACACTCTTTAAGTACTTCATCTGAAATGGTTGTAAACAGTTGTGCCTTGTCCGGGGTCCTTTGTCCTGAGTGAGTCAATACATCATTTAATGAAAACCATTGAACTGAAGAGAACAAATGCAGGAAGACTTTAAACCACGCAAGCAGACATAACCAAAAGCCAGGCTGTTGAATCAAACCAAAGAAGATCAGACCAGAAATAGTGACAATAAAATCCCTACATGTGATCTTTGCATTTATCTTTTATATCCGACAAAAAAACATATTAAAAAAAATCCAGAGTTTGTATTATTGCTTTGCTGACGGTAATGTTGATCAGTCATAGAGACCCGTGACACTATTTGAAGTGATAATCAATCAGAGAGGAATGTAATGTTGTCTTTTTTCAGTTCAGTATTGGTCACAGAAATGTGTGATCCTTGTGCCAGTTGATTTTCCCATAATGGATCATATGCTTGATGACTGCTAATATTCTACTGCTTTTATATATATGTATGCATTATGTATGTATGTATATATGTGTGTATGTATATACATTGTCAGCTGGTAATGTTACTTGTATTTTGACTGTAAACATTTGAAGAAAAGGTGGAGAGAATATCCAAACTGAGGCCATCCTAGGAGTGGGTCATGAAAGGCCACAGAATTAGGGCTGTGTTGTATTAGATGTATTTAATGATGAATGAGGATGTAGCAACAATGCTCCAAAGGAACCACTGAGGTTTGGAACCGCTTGTTCTTTCATAAAACATCCTGGCATCAGCCAGGTTCTTGAGATACAGGCACCTGCAGTGTTGGTCATGAAATTTGAGCAGCACTCCCAAATTCACATCCATGAAAGGATGACCCTCAACTGTGAACATCCATGAAAGGATGACCCTCAGACCTGACATTTCTACCACATGGCAGCAACAGTGAATGAATGTCATAGATAAGATCATTTTGGTCACTATATATTTTTTTCCACACAATAAAGCAAGGCAGGATAAGCCAGAATTTGAGACAGTTGTGTTCTGTGTTTTGTGATGTGGAGGGTGCTGCTGCTATGGAGATGTGTTTTGTGATGTGGAGGAGGGTGCTGCTGCTATGGAGATGTGTTTTGTGATGTGGAGGAGGGTGCTGCTGCTATGGAGATGTGTGTTTTGTGATGTGGAGGAGGGTGCTGCTGCTATGGAGACCCATTTGCCCTTGAGACCTTGTGGAGAGTATATGGAAATTGAGACCACCATCAGAGCAGGGCATGAGAGGCCAAGAACGTGGACTGGTGGCCTTGGGGTAACACGGCCGTCTAGGAAGCAAGAGAATCTGCCACACAAGGGATTGAATTCCACACTTGCCAGAATTTTCTCTCCTCCCACTGCACCTTGGGCGGTGGTCTGGATGCTAGTCATTGGGGTGAAACAGTAAACTGAGGTCCCATGTGTAGCATGAACTTGGTGCATATGAAAGAACCAATGGCAACAACAGAGTTTGTCCCTGGCAAAATTTTGTAGTAAATTCCACTATAAATATACATGTGTGTGTGTGACTGAATGACAGGAAGCAAAGGATGAGTGCCCAAAGGCAGTTCTCAGTCAGTTCTCCCCAAGGAGCCAGCCTGTTGTGTGAAAGGACTCCATGTCCGTAAAGCACTGTCAAAAAGAAACCATGTGACAGTCCTGTATTCTACATTGATGTCAACAACTAGGCCTAAGAGATAGACCTGTGGTGTTGGTCAGAAACTTTAACACTCAAGTAGAAAAAAAGGAGCAAAGCCAAGGCTGAAAAATCCCAGATGTTCCTCACATAGTGATATTGTGCATGTGTGTGAGACAAGGTGTGTGAATGTACAAGATCTGTATGTGTGCATGTTGATGCAAGTGTACATATAGGTTTAGTTTTATGTGATGACTACCAACAAAAAACATTCACGCTGGGGTGATGCACACAAGAAGACAAGAATCCCAACAGAGACGTTTGTTGATTTTATTCACAGTTTTACATGTGATCAAATGAAATGTTTCAGTGAGATACACGTCTATGTACACTGACTGCTTTCAGCCACACTGAGAGCAAATGAAGTCCTACCATAAATAAGCAAATCTGGTATAATATGTATCACAAATTATTGTGCATACACGAACGTATGTTCCACATGCACAATACAGAAACCAAATCTCTACAGTAATTTTATATGTCTTCCAGAACTGGAAAGAGAGAGAGAGCGGGGACAAAGAAAATCCCATCACCAAGCAGATGTATAAAAAAACAACAACAACACAAACAAGATTCCATTTTCACCCAACACAACTTGACGTAGACCATGGTAACACATGTCCTTTCATACACACTTATTTTCTCCATTGGAAACCAGCAAGCAACTGGGTCACCCCCACCACCCTCCTCCCACCCTTCCCCCTCTCCCCACCTCTGGTAAACAGTTACAAAAGCCTGGGTGAGTGGGACAGGGAACATATTGAGAAGTTTCAACAAATACAGACATTTTACTTTTCCCAGAACAATTTCTGACAACCAGCGTTTGCATGATGCAGGGAATGGAGGTGAAGTAACTTTCACTTCTAGTGTCAACAATTTCAAAGATGGTGTTATTCTGAGTCCAACGGTCTTAACTTTTTGCATAACTGTCCAACTAAAGAAACATAATAAATCTCCCAGTAACTCGGAAAAATATCTCAACGGAAAAAAGGCTCTTTGCACATGTTCTGCCATTCAAAATTGAACGTCATTCTTGTACTTTTTACATATGGCTTCATCATCATAGCCTTAAGACTCAGCATAGAGGTACTCCGATTCACCTAACTCATCAGCTCAGTGTGTGAGGAAGTGGTTTCTTGTGATCTCATCACAAACTTTAGCACAAACTACCAAGTACAAAAGTCATCCTCAACTCACTTCTGACTTCTTACAACAATTGTGTGCTCTTTTTTTTTTTTCCAGTTCTCACTTCTTACCACAATTTTGTACAAAATGTCTTTTTCTGATTAATAAAGTGCCTTAGACAACTTGAACTTTGAAAAGCAATCCAATATCAAACCTTTAATAAGAAACTTTGTAGACTCCCCCCCCCCAGAACAAACACAAACAAGATCATGGCCTCTGCAATTCCAAGTCCCTTTACTAATGTTATCTGTTTATGGAAGCAAAACCATGCAACCAGTCTGCACTGGTTACTAGAAAGCACAACCTTCAAAAACTTTGCTGATAAAAACCTGTACTTATGAGCCTTTGAAGTGAATGAAATACTGGGGACTCTCACAACAGCAGTGAAGAAACACTGACTATGTCAATATTTCTTTAAACAAAAATATAGTCTGCAACAATGTAAAAAAAATTCCTTACTTTGCATTCATCTTCAAAATCACATTCATTGTTAAGTATTTTGACAGTGTGAAAACAAGTCTTTTTTAAGGACAACAAGAGAGAGAAAGGGTATGTATTGATCAAGCAAATCACATGAATACATAATCAGTCTGGTTTTTGATGGCACTTTCATGACTCAGTCACAGCATCTGTGATTTCCTGACAAAAAAAAAAAGAAGACAATACTGATTCACTGACTTCAGCAAGAGATGTTACCCCAGAGTACAACATATTCCATCTCCAAGATTCAGTTAAAGAATGTTTTAAAAATTTTATTAGTCATGTTTTTGAATAAGCCGTGACATCATTACATGGAAATTGTGCTGATATAAATATTTGTAGCCTACAGAGTTCAAGTTTGACCAGAATAGAAGTGTCCAATGCACTCCATATTGACAAGAAAGAAACAGTGACTTTCCCCCAGTCCCAGACACCCACACAGCAGAATAAGCACCGGCACAATATGGGGAGGACCTAGGGTGAGGGCTGGGAGTTTTACTGTCATGGCGGCACTGAATGTTTGGCATTCAACTCTGGACAGAACAATACCAACTAGGCATACTGCCATGAAAATGTACACTTTATCTCTTGAACTCTGCTAATCCAGTTTCAAACAGGGAGAGACAGGCAGGGAATGTAGTAACTGGACAAACTGTTTGCAAAATTAAAGCCTTCAAAATGTAGATGACTGTTTTTTTGTGGTGCACGACACTGACACCATCACAATGGTAGCATGTTTTGACTGGTATCAAAAATGTCAGTTTTATGTTGGGCATCTCTCATTCTGTGAGTCAACATTTTGACTGCAAGCTTGGTGCTCGACTAATTTAAATCAGCCAGGCACACACGCCTGCTGAACTCATTTGATTTCACAAAAGTTCTACCCAGCTCATAATAAAATTTTTTTTAAAAATATATGTTTCCTGGTAGCAAAGGATAAGGAAAATAAGAGAGAAAAAAACTAAGCAAAGTAGGTGGAGGTTAAGGCATTTCTTGTGGAATGCAAGCCCAGTTCCCCCTAGTGCCTCCATATGCACTATGAAGCATAATCCACTAACTTCTCACTCCCAACAGTCAGAACAGAGGTCATCACTATTGCAGATATTTACACATATTCATGTTATATCATCTCAATCCCATCATTACACAAACCTGTCAAACAACCAAACCACATTAACTTCCTCGCCAAATAAACAAGAATGAAAAACAGTACACTGGTGTAAATTTTATATATACCGTTTCCCAGGAAACATGCAGTGCAAAATGATGCTGTTTTATCCTTGGACGTCATGACGGTGTTTCTTGCTAGCACAGTGAGACTGTTCATTGTAGTCTCACACTTTTACCTGTCTATCTTTTATCACTGATCAGACGTGCTACCTGTCTGGTCTTAAAACTAGATCTACAATGCCCAGTTGTCTAGTCTGGCATGTATTTACTACTTTTTGATGACAGTTCAGTGACTTTGATTATACAGTTGACAGTATCTTATCTTATACATCTGTGCACCACACGCCAGCTAGTGAATACATTGTGCAGTGTTGTACCACCTTAGTTACTTTTTCCTTGTAACATGAAGTCTTCGTAAACAAAACAGAAAAAAAACAACTAAACAAAAACACAGCAACATCATTACTGTCTTGTAATTTTACTTGGAAGCTACTTGAAAATAATCAGCCAGTGTCTTAGACATCCATAGTAGTTGTTTTTTCATGCCACATACAAGATACCAGAATACTTTCTTACCTCTAAAAGAGAAATCATTGACACATTTGCTGATACCACGTATCTGTTCTCAAGCATCATTTGTTTTATCTTTTTGTCATTGTGTGTTGGTGTGTAATCACCACTGAGTCTGACACACACTGTTTACAAGTTCCATGTTGATGACATGTCCACTATAACAGGTTCATGTCACTGCCACAGAGCAGTGTGTGCATCCAACGCCACCACACAGTGCCTCATCACATGCATAAATCTGCTCCATAAAAATCACTGTTACAACCTTCAGATCCACAACTGAAGCTGAATCCAGCACCCCTTTGTGAGGCTTCACATGCTTTGTGGACAACTGATGACGACGACAAACTACATTCCTTTGCACGGACATGTCATAAAGCTCAGGGAACATTTTCCACATCATCATCAACAGCAGGGGAGCTACTGTCTGCAGGAACAACAGGAAATATGTGATATGATGATTAATGATGAAAAACATGTTATGTACATTCAGGTCCTAAGGAGAAACAAACACATTTCTGCTCATAATAAGTGAAACACCTGGTCCTGTAAGGAGCTGATGACTGTTGCATCAACACATTCACCAAGACACCACCACCAAAGCAACATCGACTGCTGCTTGTGCTGAAAAAACACAGGACCGAGCAGGAAGGACACTAAGAGCTAGCTGTGGAGACTACATAGGTCAACAAAAAGTGGAAATGGAGGAGGAATCAGACTCCCTGCCGGAGTCTGCACTAGTGGGTCACGGTGAAGTATGTGTAGTTAAATGGAGGCATCTGAGCTGACATGTTGAGTAAAAAAAAAAAATCCTTTACATAATTTGGGGAGACAAGACACAGGCCTGTATCTACTATGATTTGTTCAAGAAATCATATAACAAAAAAAGGAATGGGTTATTGCATAATTCACCGTGGAACATTACTGTGGACTGCACTGTTTGCTTACTTTGATTGAAAGCCTTCTCATCACCCATGAACAGCAAGACCTTCTCCATTCACTGACTTGCTCTTCACCACTGGATCAGAGAACAAATACACATTCAGAAAGACTGTGGAAGCAGGCAGGCAAAACAAGACATGACAGAATCACACCAAAAAAAAAAAAAAAAAAAAAAAAAATCATCAATAAGAACACTTAGAAAAATAGTATAGGCAAAATGTGGTTGACAGAAATAATTCTCCAGGAGAGAAGTTCATGACAACATGTGCAAGGAAGAGACCTGATAACACAAAACCTGTTACAATTTTCCTCAATGTATTGCACTGCCTCTACAAGTGGAATAACTTACTCTGTTATCTCTACTTTTAAGGAAATAAGATTATTTTACAAGATAAACCAAATATGTGATGCACAGCAATCAACCTCTTTACGCTGCATTCCTTGGGAAGTTTCAAGCTGACCCAATACCAGTTGAAAATAATCATAAATAATGACATGGACAAAACTCAACATTCATTTCAGTCTACTGCATTTAACTAACTTCTATGCAGGTGATTCTACATGTTGATACATATCTCATCTGGGTGTCCTCTTTTAGGTGTGGTGTTGTCTTTTTTCATCATCTTTTTTCTTTTATCCTTTTCTCTTTCCTTGCTTTTTGTTTTTGTAAGTAATAACTTTTAAATCATACACAAATGAAACCCAGTGATTTCCACTTCCCTGGAAGTTATCTTTGTTCATCACAATTGATGAAAACAATGTCTGTGATAAAGACATGGAAAACATATTTTCCTTGCTATTACATTAAAAGGAAATATTTGCACAGTCTGAAAACTGGGTGATGTCAACAGTTTTAACCCCAATCCGTCAGAGAATCATTTAGATGACATGTACGGGCCTTCAACACACCACATGCAAACTATTTCCCTATCTCTCTCTCTCTTCAGTTGCTGCATCTACCATTCTATCTTTGTTCGTAACAATTCTCTTTTTTTTAATTTCTATTTTGATTGTTACCTTAAGACCAACGGACTTTTGACATTCAGAAAGATGGTGTCTAACAATCCTTTGATACTCGCTGATTATTCTCAAACTATGCTGTCTGTTAATTGTACCTTGAACCTTTTCTTGTTTGTTTACAAAGTTGTGTTGTTATTTTGTGTGTGTGTGTGTGTGAGTGTGTGTGTGTGTGTGTGTCTGTGTAAGTCTATGTGTGTGTGTGTGTGTGTGTGTGTGTGAAACTGAATATGTACATTATCTTTTTCCAACCCCTTTACCACAGTAACTCATTTGCTGGTGTGGGAGCATGGCAAACGCATTCTTTTACATATGTACACAGAACATAGCAGGGTACCTGTTTCACAGAAATATATACATACAAACTTCCATGCACTTTTGATCATCAGTATGAATGCTTCATACCATCAGCCTTTACCTCTTCTAACTTCTGTGGTGCCAGCTGAATGGACAACGAAAGACAAAACACAAATCCAGCGAAAAGAAAGTGAAAAAGTTTACCTTTGTGGCAAACTTTAGTCCATAGTTTAAGCACGCCTCTGCTGAGTTTAAAACTGTATGTTTCAGACCTTTTTAAATGAATGACCTTTAGCAGCACTTTGTCATGGGTTTATGTGAAGGCCAGGCATCTGTTGCCTTTTTTTTTTTTTTTTTTCCTTTTTCAGCAGGTGTGGCAAAGTTTCTATGGATCAGTTTGTCTGAACCTGAAACAGTTCTCCGTTAGTTTCTGAAAGTGGGGATCTGGAACTTCTACTTTTGAATGTTTTTCTGTCTGGTGACTTCCTGTCAATGCACATTCTCACACATGCTCAAAGAGTCAACACTCATGTGTGTGAGCAAGTTACTTTGTCCACTCCTGCTCTTCAAATATAAACCAAAAGACAAGCTAAATCTATATCAGCTACCTAACGTACACCAGCCAGTTTGTCAGGTCTGCTCTGTTTACTGGGTGAATCATATATATCCATGTACATCTGCATGAGACCACGACCAGTCTAAAGCATGACCAACAATACCTCAATTGGAATGAAAGAACAGATACATGAAAGCAGTTCTACGGACAGTACAATTAGTGAAAATGTCCAGAAAAACTTGTTTTCAAGATAACTTCAATTTTCCTCGTAATTTTGGTTTCCTTTCTCTTTACCTCTCCCCTCAAAACATGTACAAACATTTAGAGGGAAAAATGTATGCAAGGCCATGACATGTACATTTCATACAGCAAAATAAATCACAATTTAATGTTTGAAATGGCAAGTTGTGACAGAGCCAAAGGGGGAAGAGACAGTGTGAGGCATCTCATCGCCTGCGCCAGCTGTCCATCGCTACAGACAGCCCATCACAGCACAGAGACACACACAAACACCAGGCAAAGGTGGTACTCAACGGCAACAAATTCCATCGCACAAAAAAAAGTATTTGCCTTTCATTTAAAATCATCTTTAATCCTCTGACTTGGTCCACATAATCTCAATCAGTCTAAGTTAGCAATAAATCCATTTCTCATGGACGGGTGGGGAATATGAAAAGCTGATATTCTAACAACTCTTTAACTGTGTCTTCTGGTTACTTCAATAATCAATACATTTTACACGACCAATACTTTTTTTCTTCCTTTTTTTCTAAGCGAAAGATGATGTCTATTTTGACTGCCTATGATACCTACAGTTTATGTACCTTTGATGCAAAGCATAGAAAAGAGACTGTCCTGACAAGAGCTCCACAGAATCAGTCAGCCTGACCCCTGTGGGTGGCGGCCCCTGTCCCCCTGTTCACAGATCATCACCACAGCCCTCCACACCCTCAGCACGCACAGTCTGGTCGCTTTGGCGTCTGCTGCTGTCTTTGCAACCTCCGCAGAGATGCGTCTCCGTACTGAATCCCAGATCCCATCCTCTCCGGGTCCAACTCGCCTGCAGACAAAACAGCTTGTTAATTGGGAAAAAATATTGCTGCTCAGAGCTCTGAAGAATGAAGCTACCATGACAAGCAGAGCAGCAAGAGCAGCAGTTCTGCGACTGATACCTACGCCTAAGAAATGAGACTGGGAGGCACCAATGCTCTACCCATTCCAGTCAGCACCCACCCCTCAGCCCCCCCCCCCTTCCGCCCCCCTCCCCCATGAACAATCTAGGCACTTGAGTTTTGAGCATGGAGGTGAACCAAAGTTATCCATAGAGAAAGAAAGGAATGCAAACTATAGAACCCCGGATAAGAATATTATGAAGAGTGCAACAGCTGAGTGGTTAGGACAACAGACGAGCACCCTGAAGGCGCAAGGTTCCAAACCTGGTAGTTCCTGATGGTCACAGGTCACAGTGGACATTGTCCAACCTCTCAACGTACACATACCTGTCAATGCCTTCACCCCTCTTCATTCTGGGTATACATGTAGGGGGTCACACCCACATCTCATGCATGTAATTAATGTCTGTATTCAGTCTGTTCAGGAAAAATAAATGTACCCAGCATATATCGCCATCTAAAATGAGAGCATCTGCTTCAATGGCAGGATAAATGTGTGCATAGATGTAAAATCACACGGCAGTTTCAAGTGAACAAAAGAGTTGTTGCCCACAAAGACATCTATCTACAGGTTCAGAATTATTCTTGCCCATATTTCAGTTCCTACTTCACTTGTACAAAATCTAAATAAATATGTATTCAAAATAGTCGTGTTTTTTTTTTTTTTAATCTTAAAGAAAGGTCCCTCTTCACTACTTGCTCTAAAACTGATTGGAGCACTTTATGAAAAGAGTACTGCACCTGACTCAATCTTTGTGAGAATGGACCTGGCACACTTGAGGAAAGTCTCTTCAACATTTTCCCCTGTCAAAGCACTGGTCTCCAGGAACATCAAGTCTGAGGCAGAAATAGACACACACACCCACACACACACACACACACACAGTGGTCAACAAAAACCGCCAAAACGACAAGAGCTGAGGTGTTTGACAAAATACTTAGTTTCTGAAGATGCGATCAGCATTTAGCTTCCAAACTGATTCCCATCACCAAAATCCAAAAAAATGACAATGGAGTTTGAAAAATATTAAGACACAAACTATTTTGAAGTACTGTAACAAATGTCCCAAAACCCATACCTCTCCCACCTCACCCTCTTCCCCCACCTTCCCCCCACACACACCAACATGTGAACACACACACACACACACACACACACACACACACACACACACCAACATGTGAGCACACACACACACACACACACACACACCAACATGTGAACACACACACACACACACACACACACACAAAGACAGCCCATGGGATAAAGACCTGTGCTTTAATCAAAAACAGTTTCAAAAGTTTGGATAGATAAGTTCAAAGATTTTTAACATATGTGCTCAGTACTGCCAGTCAAGCAACACTTTCGCAACAATGATGAATCACCTCTGAAGTTTCAAGTCATCAGTAGCTGCTGTTTTTGTCTTCTTTCTTGTTTCATTTTACAGAGGAAAGTTGTCACTCACCGTTTTCCTGTGCAAAGCGGCTGGCTTCCAGGAAGGTGACCTCCCTTTCTGCCTCCAGATCTTTCTTGTTGCCCACCAGGATGATGACAATGTTGGGGCTGGCCAGTGTGCGTGCGTCTGTCAGCCAGTTTGTCAGCGCATTGTACGTCTCCCGACTGGAAACAGGCAGCCACACAGTGGTTGCGACCGACATGAAAGAACCAACACCATTATTTTGTTCGTCAACAGCCACCCACTTTTATGTTTTCATCAACAATCACCTACTTTTATGTTGCTCATCAACAACTGCCACCATTTACTTTGTTCATGAAGACAAAAAAAGAAGCCAGCTTACATGAAATAACCATTATGAAAATTCATAACCACCAACCGCTCTCAAGACTGGTAACACGACTGTTCCACTGACTGAACATGACTGACATTCAGTCACTGTGACATTGCTATGTACTAGCATTCTGCTTATGACATGGCAACAGCAAAACTATCAATCACCCACTGTTTGTGTATTAATATGTGTGTGTTTATCTGTTCAAATCATTGTGAAGACACTTTCAGCTGTGTAACATTATTCAGGTAACACCATGGCTAATTACAAGGCAACCTTTGAGCTGCAAGAGTACACAATGTATTGATGCAATGTTTCCACAATTTGGTAATGAAATGAAACCCACCACACTACTATTTCCCTGCAATCAGCAGCAGCACACTGTTTCAGTGCTGTGACAAGTTGTAAACAGGCAATATTGCCAGCCTCTGTTGTTTTTTTCACTTCTATGACAACACAGCCCTCTAACCACAGCCAGCCGTTCCAATGAAATTACATGGCAGCAGACCAAAATTCAATCATGCTGACTGTGCATTTTTGCTAAATATGACTGAAGTAACATCACAAGCATGTGAGGTATCATCTATTTTTTTTATCATTTTAAACAAAGTCTGATTACGCATAATTTCAAAGTGACTTTGCTTGACTCTGCAAAGTTTAAAAACAGTGTTTGGGGGACCTTTCAGTTAAATTGAAATAAGGAGCCTAGATCTATACTTTCTTTTAAAATTTCAATCCCATTTCTATTATGAATGAAGTAAGCAAGCCTGGTATGAAGTAAACTCAGCTGCCTTTCCCACCTTGTGATGTCATACACAAGCAGGGCCCCAGCCGCTCCACGGTAATAGCTGCGTGTCACAGATCTGTACACAGACAGAAAAACACAACACTTAGTTACAGCATACATCAATCACATTCACACGGGTCAAAACACTCAGGAATTCAGACAGACAATGTCTACAAGTAACAGCATCGCTTATCTTGGTTCCAGTCACTGAATTTCAGATTTATAGTAAAAGCTCGGTTTACTTTACAAAGCAAATGATATTTCAACTTTTCCACCCTCCCCTCTCTTTTTCGATCCAGCTGAAATTTCAGTAACATTCAGCTGAAACTAATACCAGTGCTTATCAATATTGCTTTCATTTTGACTGTCATGGTTCAATGAGTGCATCTTCTGGGGATCACTGTAATGTTATGCAATGTTATGTAATGCTGTGTAATGTAATGCAGTGTGTGTGTGTGTGTGTGTGTGTGTGCATGTGTCCATGTGTGTGTATGTGTCGATCTGATATGTATGTAATGTATGCACAGATGGATATACTAACAGATGTATGGATAGTTGAATGAATGGGTGTGTCATATATTTTGTCAACTGAATTTTCTTTTTAATGAAGGAAATCATGTCTTCAACATAACCATATTTCATCAGTACAAGTACTTTTCACACAACTTATTTCCCTCCCACCACCTCAACCCACCCCAGCCCCCACTAAAAAAAAACTCACAAAATTTAAAACATTTTTTCTTTCACTTAGCTTTCATGTTCACAGGGAAAAAAATATGCTAACAGAAGGAGCCCTATCACACATGCACATGTTTTCAGCGTTTTATTTCCCTTTGTTCATAATTTTGCTTCTTTAGCTTCTGTCCCTTTTTACAGGGAGCCAGGGCTGAAGAAGTACAAGGTACCACTGTCAAAACTCTTGACTAAATTTGTGGGCCACAACTTTCAATAAGTCTTGCAACACAGAACCCACACACCCCTCAGAAAAAGCAGTTATAACATTGACATAATCATAACACTTTTTTTTAATCATTTTAGATATTTTAATTTTTTTAATCTAATTTTTCAAATTAAATTTTGGAAAAAAGAAAAAAGAACAGAAAATGAAATAATATAAAATTTCAAAAAGTTTGTTTTTTTTAATGAAAAAAAGAATCTAAAATAATTATCATAATATTAACATCGAGAGACAGATGCTGAGAGAAAGAGACAAAAAAAGAGAAAGAGAAAAAAAAGGAAGAGGATGGGAAGCGGACGACACATCTGGGTTTTTTTGGTTTTTTGGGTTTTTTTTCTCTCACTGCACCTGAATCTCTCCTGACCAGCCGTGTCCCATATCTGAAGCTTCACAGCTTTTCCGCCAACATTCACAACTTTGCTCCCGAACTCCACACCAATTGTGTGGTTTGAATCCTGTTTGACTGAAGAAGGAAAAAAAACATAAAATCACCATTAAAAGTGTCTTCTAGATCTTTTTCTTTTTTCGACAACACAGTTGATTAGAGCGTCATAATATATTCAGTGAGAGAGTAACAAATTAGTTTATTTAGGAGAGAGAAATACAAGTAACTTAATACTGAATGAGGGAGGAATAAATTAGTTTGATAAACTTTGAAGTAACATAACTGTAACACTGTGTGGACCAGACATCCATCCGCCTTCAACTTACATTCTAATTCAAATCCAGTACTTCTTAACACTATGAGCCACAGGAGAGAAAGCAACAGGGGAAAATGCTGCACACATGTGTCACCTGTCTATGGACAGAACCGGTCAAAATGTACTTAGAGACCAATTCACAAAATATTAATCATGAGAATAACAAATTTATTAAACTTGAAAATGATTACTGAGGTGAAATGGTCAATCATTTGTTCAAGGCCACAAGATAATGAAATCTTTCACATCTGTCTATATTTCTCAAAATGAAATAATTATTACATGTACTATTATTGACTCTCTCTCTCTCTCTCTCTCTCTCTCTCTCTCCAAGGACAGATTGGAAGAATAGGTCAAGCCTAAAATCTTAATCCTTGAGTAAAAAACGTTTTTAGTTCTGAGTTCTCTCTCTCCCTCTCTCCTTCCCTCACAAGATTATCATCTCTGTGTCATAAATTTTGTTAATTTACCCCAACACTCACATTTGTTTTCAATGAACTGATGCAAGATGCATGACTTCCCAGCACCAGCACTCCCAATAACAAGGAACTTGAACAAAAAATCTGGGGAAAAGAACACACTAATAAGATGAAGATCACAGAGCACACACCCATACCACAAAAATATATTATGTATCATAATATGGATAGCAGGACACACACACACACACACACACACACACACACACACACACACACACACACACACACACACACATTCCAAGCACAACAGATAAAACAAAATCGTCTGGGACTAAATGTTCCTCATCTGACTCATCATCCCTATTTCCTTTCACCCAGCACAATCCAAAATAGAAATAACAACACAATCAAACACACACACTTGTCCAAATACATTCAATAAGACAAGGAAATGAAGTACTTATTAATGTAACACAGATTCAGTACTCTTCCTTACATCTTCCATTACACATTGCATCAGTTATTTTACTTATTACTTGTATTTCAGTGATGATTTCCTGAAGTTAATGAAGTGCTATTTGTTAAACATCCCACACATCATTTTCATTTATATACATAAATATATACACAATATTGTATAATAGTGTTTGTGGGTGGGTATGTGGCAATGTGTGTGAAGAATTTTCTGTTTAGTGCTTATGTATAGAATAAAATGATAGTGGAGCAAAATAACATAACTGCATTTGGCTGTTGTGTCTAATACATTTGCATTTTAATATCTTAGCACCACTGCCACCAATGAAATACACAGACTTCTTATTTTCATCATATTTTCAGGTTGTTTGTTATTGTTCTTGCTGGTTTTACATGTTGTTCTGTTGTTGTTGTTCTTTTGTTGTTGCTTTTTTGTTTCCTTTTGTGTTGGTTTTTTCCCAAAAAACATCTTAGTTATCATCCCATGAATAAGAGTTATCATGTGAATATTGAAGGTATGATATATAGATCATATATATTCTCCATTCTATTTGCTCCAGTAAAAAGTAAAAATGCTGAGCATTGTTTTAAACAATTTTCATTATTCTTTTTCAGGTTGGTGGGGGGTTTTTTGGAGGGGGGTGAGGGGTGGGGGGAGTTGCAAAAATTACAAATAGTTCTGAGAGTCAAATACACCATTGGCATGGTCTTATCCTCTACAATCACAGACTGAGCTCTGTGTGTGTGTTGCATTAACATGCCTCTTGGCACAGACAACACTTGTACTGTCTTTCAGATATACCAGTAACTGAATATTACAGAATAATGTCACACTTTTAAGACAGTCCTAAACCTGGACTTTTTTTGTTTGTTTGTTTGTTTGTTTTGTTTGTTTGTTTTCCTAATACACAAACCTCCAGTTTCAAATCTGAAAAACGTAACCAGGTTTCAGTAACAAAAAAATTAAGAGTAGAAATAACTAGAAATTAGGATTCAGAAATGAAGATACACAGTGAAATACTAAAACTACTTCAATGAGAATATAAATTAACAATATCAACATAATGATAATAACAATATTAATATTGATAACAATAACAACAATAATGAACAATCATTCAGCGTTTTTTCTCAAATAGAGCTCAATGCATTTTTCATACATAATGATAATGCACAAAAACTCATTAACAATATATGATCATATGATGAAATGATAAATCAATTTACACAAGTACAGACAAAATGACAGAACTTATCACATGTTCACACACACACACACACACACACACACACACACACACACACACACACACTCACACACACACACACACCCACATACACAAACATGCTCACACACACACGCGCGCACGTGCGCGCGCGCACACACACACACACACACACTGCCTCTCTCCCTCACTCACACACACACACACACACACTGCCTCTCTCCCTCACTCACACACACACACACACACTGCCTCTCTCCCTCACTCACACACACACACACACTCATTCACTCACTCACTCACCCACATACACACCACAGAAAGGATGCAGTTTCAGCACTGCTCAAACTGATGTGTCTTCTGAACAGATCTGACATAATAATGTCAAATGAAAGAGGCTGTGGAAGCAAAGTGTCTACTCAAATGTTGAAGATTAGTCCATGTTCCATCATAAAACAGATACTTACTTTTATAGCATCTGAAGATGACTCACTCCCTCACTTAACAAGTACTAAATCTGAATTGTTTGACTTTTTTCCAACAAATGTTACACTCAGCCTTTTTAAAGTTTACTTCATTGTTTTAAGAAAGACAATCTAATAATCAAGAACAAGGTAATTTTCTTCAAGTAAACTACAGTTTTAAAGATGTCAATCGGAACTTGGAAATCCATCTAAAGCAGAACAGTTAATATTATCATGACAATTATTATTACTGGTAA
>NC_134896.1:4522430-4539930 GCF_041734735.1 Babylonia areolata | reverse complement strand
GTAGTTGCACTCGATCTTGCTTCTTGTTGTTGACCCTCATGACTTCTGTTTTCCCAATGTTGATTTGGAGTCCAGTCTTCTCAGCTTCTTCTGCCACACGACATAGTTTCTCCTGCGCATCTTGCTGCCTGTGGGAGAGAAGACTTATGTCATCTGCGAAGTCTAGGTCCTCCAGCTGTTTAGTAAAAGTCCACTGGATGCCTCTCCTCCGATCTGCTGTAGACTGCCTCATGACCCAGTCAACCACCATCAGGAAAATGGTCGGTGAGAGCAAACAACCCTGACGGACGCCGGTTTGCACACTGAAAGGTTCCGTCAGTTTCCCATCGTGGATCACTTGACAGGTGGCGTCTTCGTACATCTGCTGGATGATGGTTACAAACTTTGGTGGAAATCCATAGTGGTACATCAGTCTCCAGATGACATCTCGGTCGACACTGTCAAAAGCTTTTTGAAAGTCGACGAAGACTGTGTACAGGGGGGTCTGCCACTCCAGGGACTGCTCGATGATGATGCGCATGGTTGCGATGTGATCCGTGCACGAGCGATCTTGTCGGAAGCCTGCTTGTTTGTCCCGAAGTGTCTTGTCCAAAGCGTTCTTCAGTCTCTCAAGGATGATTCTGCTCAGTACCTTGCCCGGAATAGACAACAGCATGATTCCCCGCCAGCTGTTGCAGGATGAAAGGTCCCCTTTCTTTGGCAGCTTTACAAGATGTCCTCTTTTCCAGTCTTTTGGCACTCGCTCCTGTTCCCAGATCTTGCAAAGGAGAGGGTGCAGCATCTCAGTTGAAGTCTGGATGTCGGCCTTCAGAGCTTCAGGTGGCAGTCACTGGTATACTGATAAGATTTGTCCAGACCATTGGGTTTGAGCACATAGTGTACACTGGCTTAGGGGGGGGTGGGGGGGGGGGAAGTATTTTCATAAGCATGCTGTCATTCATGTACTTTGTTGTTGAAAGTTAATTCATTAGGTCTGGCAAATTATTTCATACTGACCACTTACTGTGCTACATGAAGTATTCACAAGTTTACAAAAAAATGATAAATATGTGAACATATTTCTGTCCTTGCCTCATTATGAACTGTCACAATTTGAAAGGACTGATATTGTATTATAATTCAATTATTTTTGCAACCATGAAATTGAAATCTTAATCTTAATTTGCCAAACGTTGTTGTTGCAGACGTTACGTGGCAAACAAAACCCTGTTTGATGAGCTGGTTGAGTGTGCAGAGATGTCGCCCAATCATCACTTTATTCTGGGTGGCAACGCTCCTGTGATGGCTCGCAGAATGGCACTGGAAGGACTGGATGTTCTTCTGGGAGCTAGGATGTCAGCTGAGGTTGCTGCCGGCTTGCCAGAGAAGGTGAAAGGTCTGTAGGATCATCAGGCTTGGATTGTTTTTTACACAAAGCCACTCTGTGTAATCGCCCAGTTTTGATTGACTGCATGTGTGTAGCGTTGTATTTTGGAACTCAGTCTCAGCCTTTAACCGGCTAAATAAAATGTCCACCATGGACAGGAAGTGAGGAAGTGACGAAGTGATGAAACAGTGAAAACCAGAAACCAGCCAAGTGTAAGTATAGAGTCATTTACATAGAACAAATATTAGAACATGTAGTCACCCTGTTTTGACTGACTGAATGTGATCAAACAGTGAAAACCAGAAACCAGCCAAGTGTAAGTATAGAGTCATTTACATAGAACAAATATTAGAACATGTAGTCACCCTGTTTTGACTGACTGAATGTGATCAACTTTAAAATTGGTCTTTCCGTAGCAAAAGCAAACAGTATAAAAACAAAACATGGTTGTATTTTAGCATGTAAGTTGTAACCACTAATAGGCCATTCTAGCTACCATCTGTGGAAATGTACAATGAAGATGTGCTTGATAGTGTCATGGAAATCTGCTTTAACACAGAATTTGCATGGCTAGCTGGAAAAACAATTAGTCAGCAAACAGACAGCTGTCATGCACTCAGTTCTGGTCAGCATGAGAGGATTTAAAGGTTTATAAAACAAGAGTGCTTGTGGAGTATGCATTTTCAGGCAATGCTGGTGGAGTATTATTATGTTTACATGGAATGCTGGTAGAGTATGACTGTTTTCAGGGAATGGTGGTGGAGTTAGTTTAAAAAAAAATATATATATATATTTTGTAATATATTTTTTTTAACAGGGAATGCTGGTGAGCATAACTGCATTTTCAAGCAATGCAGGTGGAGTATGACTGCATTTTCAGGCAAGGCAATGCTGGTTGAGTTGACTGCATTTTCAGGCAATGCTGGTGGAGTATGACTTTTTTTTAAACCTTTTTTTTTTTAGGGAATGCTGGTGGAGTATGACTGTATTTTCAGGCAATGCTGGTGGAGCTCTTTTTTATCTTTTTTTTTTTTTTTTTTTTAAGGGAATGCTGGTGGAGTTGGATTACATTTTCAGGAATTGCTGGTGAAGTATGATTGTTTTTGTTTGTTTTTGTTTGTTTTATTGGATTGATTGGTTATGTATTTCATTTATAATGAAATATATTTTCAGTTGTTGGTGAACCAGTTAAAAAGAGTGATATTCATCTCATCCTGGAATATGCCAAAGGGGAGACTTGGGGACAGTACCAGTCATCTCGAGCCAACAGGTATTCCACAGCTTTTGACTGCATGCATGTATATAATAGTTATATTCTCCAGTGTTTGGAAATGTCAGTAGGCCTTTCAGTTGGTAAACCTGAATTTGAGACACTGCTAAGACAAAGCTGTTGCTAAATGTGAATATTTCAGAAAGTGCACATGTATTATTATATGCCAAAGTGAAGAAATTTATAGACCTAACATTTGACGTCAGCCAAGTTGTGAGAAAGGTGTGATGTAGCTGTCAGTATGTTAAGATTATTAAAAAAAAAAAAAAAATTTTTTTAAGTTTTAGAATCTGCTAATGCTGAACAATTAAAACCAAACCTCAAAATGAGACAAGTCATTTCTGAAATATTAAACTGCTAGTTCATACATATGCATGTATGCTGATGGACTTTCAGATATATGGGCCTTTTTTCTGTGATTTAACCAAAAGTCTTTAAAAAACAAAACAAAAAAACCCAAAAAAAACAACAACACAACAACTCGTATGTTGTTCAGATTGTAAAGTTGTTTGCATATCATCATAAAGTATAGCTTTTGTAAGTATTTGCATGCTTCAGTTGGTCAAATCGATCACAAAAGTCACAGTATATTTATCAGTTTTAACAGTGTACCTTCAGCCAAGGGAGGGGAATGGGAAAAAGATAACCTGGACAACTTACCTTACATTTCTTGATCATACACTTTTGACCACATGTTTTATATTACAGAACATCATATACATGTATATTTTAGTTTTGGATGGCCAGTTTTGTACAGACATGGGACTTGTCTGCTATTTGGTGGGTTTCAACTGTGTGCTGGTCAAATTTCACCAGCCAGACTTTTGTTTAGGTTTTCTTCTTTTTCCTCGTTTCTTTGTAAATTTTTGTTGTTGTTTATTTGTTTTCATGAGTAATATCCCATGCCTGTTTGTATGATATAGGGTGTTGAAGGTGTGTGTCATTTCTTTGGCAGGCTGATATTGCATAATGACCAGGTCAACCCTTACCTGTCAGGACTGGAGGCCTTTGCTGAAGAAATACTGCAGTTCAAGCCCAGTTTAGTGGTGGTGGGAGGTCTGCAAATGATGGATAACTTCCCCTATAAAGACGGTGAGTTTGCTTTTCTTTGTCATGGGAATAGTGAGCATTACATCGTCTTTCTCTCTTTAGTTTCTCCTACTTTTTATGTCAGTTTTACTCTGTATGAGTTTGTGTGTTTGTGTGTGTGTGTGTGTGAATGTGTAAAAGAAGATGATGATGATGCCAGATGATATGGATGCTACATAGTGCCTATCCTTGGTTGGAGACCAAGCTCTAAGCGCTTTACAAATACGAGGTCATTTGCACAACAGGCTGCCTATCAGGGTAGAGCCGACTGATGGCTGCCATTGGGTGCTCATCATTCTTTCCTGTTTCCAATTAGATTTCAGGGGAAAGAAAAACAATGAAATGAGGTAAATGGATCAAAGATACAAATATTGATTGGAAAGGGTGTTGAACATTATACAGGAGGAATGTAAGGGTATTTTATCATTTTGTTTTTATTTCCAGTTTCTTGTACATTGACCGGCATCACTTTAACCTTTTCAGCCCTTTTAAGTCTTCTGTCTGTGCAATCCTCCCTGCCTGGCATGTTTTGTCCAGACACATCAACAAGAGAGGTGCTTTACTTCAGCCATAATTTCATGATAACCACGCAACCAATAGCTACCAAACTTAGCATGATTAAAATGTAATTTTGACACAAACTGCTGAAGTTTCAAGAAAAGGGATGCAATATTTTGTTTGTATCTTTCCCCCCGGAAAGTGAATATTACTATCAGATGGCAGGGTCATACACATGAAAGCCCATTTAGGATGATCTGCAGCACCCACCAAGCATTCGTGTGCAGGGTGGAATGAGTTAAATGCTTTGATCCCATTTCAGAAGGAGTTAAGGTCTGCATGTCCCACCTTACGCCATTAACCACACTGTTTGCTTCTTTGTATAAACTGCAGTCAGTATGTATATGATACGCACAACACAATTGCTTCATTTTGTGTGCAGATGAGCGAGTGCAGAGACTGGAGAAACTGCGATCTGTCTTGAAGGGCCTGCCTCTGACTTCCAGGATTCACTTCGAGATGGCCTCTTTCACAGACGAGAAGCTTCTTCAGGAGATTTTGCACAATGTGGTCCTGTATTCTGATTCCTTAGGCATGAACGAGCAGGAGTTGCCTAACTTGGTGTCTTTGCTGCAAGATGGAAACGTCACCTTTCTGTCTGACAGTCACCCTCGTGTGGCCACTGTTCTCGATCAGATGCGTACCGTGTACAACCTTTTGAGCCAAGTTTCCCCAGCTGGTGGCAAGCGGAGACTGACGCGCCTTCATGTGCACACACTGGCTTTCCAGGCCATTTTAACAGTGAAGTCCTCCTCCTGGAAGAACACCATGTCTGCCTCAGCCAAAGCCTCCCTCACCGCCCATCGCCACGTCTGCGGATCTCACTACATCGACTTGATGAAAACCAAGATCCTGCTGGACGACTCCTTTGCTGCCAGCCAGGACAAGGCCAGCCGAAGGATTCGTGTGATAGACGACCACCCCGTGTCGTGCTGGGAGGAGAGGGACTATGAGCTGTGCGTCGCCCCAGGGCTGGTGTGTACCGAGGTGCGCCAGACGGCGGGAGGCGGTGACAATATTTCCTCTGCTGGACTGGTGCTTCAGATTTAATTAACCTGCCCTCCCCCTTTTTTCTTTTCTTTTAAGACAGTTCTGATGTGAAGTTGTGTTCAGACGTAACCCACCTTTTTTCTTTTTCTTTTTTATCTGACACAGTTGTGAAGGAAGTAGTGTGTTGAAAATGAGTTTTAACTTGTTTACAGATTGGATCTGTAAGTTCCTTTTTCTTTGTAAATGATGGTTGCAGACTTCTTCGTTCAGATAGGAAACATATGAGTTTATTTAGCTGGCAAAATATGAAATGGTAAATTTGTCTTTAGTGTTGTGCAGTATATATTTTTGGTGTCAGAGCAGACTAGAAAAAAAAACAAGATACCAAGACCAAAAAATGTTTTTATTTATTGCTCAGTGTGCAGAGAAAGCAAACAAATGAAAACAATAACGTGCTATGTAGCACAGTTTGTTCCAACCACAATGATCATTTGATTTGTTTCTCTGTGTGTGACAGAAACAGCATATTTTTTAAATGGAAAGAAATTGTTGCAGGGTTTCTCATTGATAACATTGTTGTGTAATTGTTGCCTCTTTTCTCCTTATGGTACGTGCTTCTGCCTCATTGTCGATTTGTTGATTTGGTGCAAATCGTCTGGCCTATGACCTGCTTTTTGGCCCCTCACCTTCACCTGCCAGGTGTTTTATGACCCTGGTTTTTCCCACCAGTCTGGTTGTACAGTTAATAACAGATAGAACAGTAAAACCTCTTGATAATCATCATCATTGCGTTTACATAACAGATTGTATATTATATTTTGTATTGTTTTATCTGCTACACTTTTTATCAGATAAGCTTGGCTCAAAATTCCAGACCAATTGGAAGTGTATGTGTGTGTGTTTGTGTGTTGTTGACATCAAATTCCTATTGGTTTTTTGTTGTTGTTTGTTTCTTGTTTTTTTGTTGTTGTTTTTTACAAGCCCAGATCCTGGTAAAAGTAGTAGTATACAGATAAAGCTGTCATACTTTGTATGGAACATCTCCTTAAAAATAGCTCAGATTGGTTATCAGATATTTGTCGGTTACCAGGCTGTTGGAGCAAGGTTTTCTTTTTTCTTCTTTAAAAGCTTTTGTTGTGTTAATTATTTATCATTTATATTTGTTTTGGTTGATTTATACAAGTCATCCAATTCTTTTGTCAACGCCACCAGTTATAATTATTGTGTCCCACTGTCAGGTCCATCTCACATTGGATCTTCTTCTTTTTATCTGTCTTTAGAGTTTGTGTCTGTTTAGATTCGTGACACAGTTTTGGGAAGAACCTTCCAATCAGTGATAGTAATGATGTTGCACCCTGTTGACTGGTGCCATTCCATTTCGTGAGTGGTGACTGTTGTTTGGTGTAGGTTGTCTAAATGTGTACAAGCTGATCAGTCTGCAGGTCACTGTATCACCACTCACTGTCTTTGGTGACAGTGAAGGTAATTGTCACATTACGTGAAACAAACGCTGTTGTTCTGATGGTTTGTTACTTGTGTAGAGAAGAACTGTCACATAACGTGAAACGAAAATGCTGCTTTGACATGAAAGTGAAATCCCAGGCATTCTGTGAGAATTGGATGTGTTGCCCTTGACTGCTGTCAAGCCAGCCTGTTGGAGATCTCTGACAGTTGGCAGTGTCTCAAGGCCTGACCAGAGTGTTGGGTTTGTGTGAAGGTCAGGTAGCTGCTCCTTTTTTCTCTTTTTTTTTTTTTTTTTTTTTTTTTTTTTTTACAGCAGATCTGCTGAAGAGTATGTGGGTCAGTTTGCATGCTGTGACACCTCCTTGAAACTGTTGAAACTGGAGTTTCAGTTTCTCAAGGAAGCGTCACTGCATTCAGACAAATGATACGCAACACCGCATTTGCTAAGCACATGCCTGACCAGCAGCATAACCCAACATGCTTAGTAACTTACTCAGGTCTTGAGTGCATGCATGTAGTTACATTTGTGTACCTATCAGAGTTGATTTCTTTGACAAAACTTTGCCAGAGGACAGCACTTTCATTGCCATGAGTTCTTTTTCAGTGCACCAAATCCATGCTGCACACAGGACCCAGGTTTATTGTCTCATCCAAATGATTGAACGCTCAGTTTGATATTTCAGTCAAACTCAGGAGGAAGGGCGAGAGTGGGAATGGAACCCAAACCCTCACAAACACTGTAAGCAACTTGAAAACCATTCTGCCACCATCCTCCTTCAAACTGAAACTGACAGTTGGACACATACATTAACTCACAGATTGTGATCAGTACACGGCACAGTCAGAAAGTGCATCTGTAGTTTTATTGCTGTGAGTTGTGATTGGTTGCCACCATTGGATTCCCTGTTTGTTTTGTGGCTCCATTTAATTGTTTGCCTGTCCTGTGGATTCTGCTTCAGAATTTTGGCGGGGACAATGCTAAAAGTTGTTGTGGGTTCATGACCTAATGTTTTGGTCTCATCTAAGGACTAATGGATGGGGGAGTGAAACCATGGTCTTTGAAAGAATTGAACCTGGAGCCTTTGTTCCTTGCAGGGTGCTTTGTCCACTACACAACCACTCCAGGTAATGAAGGGGAGTGGTGGCGTCCTTATGATCACTTTTTCTTGGTCACGGTGGAGTTGTTTAAAGCAGAAAGTTTTTTTTAACTCAGAAAGTTACAACTCACTTGAATTTTTCAGTGGTCTCTCACCAGCTTCAGAACTGATCCTGGTTTAATGATTGCTTTCTTCTCTTGTGATTCGTTTCCTTTTTTTTTTCCTGTCCACTTTTGGTCATTTACTGTAGTGTGTTCATTGCCAGTCTGTTCTTTTAAATGTCAGACTCCTGACTTACATGTTTATCTCTGTGTGTGGGTGTGGAGAATTGCATTTTTCTTTTTCCTTTGCATTTGTGGGCTGCAATTCCAGTGTACACCAGGGTGGTTGTTGTTGTTTATACAAAATTTGCTTTTATATGTGTGACTGTTTTTACACTTTTTTAATTTTATTTACATCTAACAACCACAATACCATTTTTTTATCAGAAAGAAAATGAAACAGATGTTATACAACTTTGAGTTCAATGCCATTTTCACTTGGAAAAACATTAAACTGCTAGACTTTACGCACAGGAGCCTCTTTCTGGTCCAAAATTATCAGTAAGCAGTGACCTTTTCTGAATTGTATAAATTTTTTAATTGTCTTGAATGAAATTCGGGATAGCAAGAGAGATCATATTTTGAAAAGACTGCATCTCTTTCAGGCATGCTGTGATTATTGGTAACAGTTTCAGAACGTTAATTTTCTGAAAAGTAGTGTGGTTGCCTTTGATAGACATGATATGCTTGCTGCCTTGCGCTTTTGCACTTTAGAATGTGGATGCCAAACTACACACATTGACTATGCGCAACATTATGCATGCTCTCACACACAAAAATGCACAAAAACACGCACACATGCCAAGACTTTTTGAAAATTTGTTGACATACAGTGCAGTTGAAACTGTTATTAACTTGATCTTCTTTAGACAATATTTTTTCATCTGATGCAATATTCGGGGGTTTTGTTTTGTTTTATTTTTTTTTAGTGTCATTTTGGGCCATACAAGTTTTCCTTGGTGATCTTTTGTTCAGAAGTAAATGAAACACGACAAGTATTATATGTATATGTATGTACACTGCAGTGAATTCTTGTATATTTTTCTGTAAGTATTGTGAAATCCAATTAATCATAATCAGATTTTTTTTTAAAGAAAAAAACAACTGTCAGCTACAAGTAAACCAAAGCAGTAAATCTTTTGTATTATTACTAAAGTACATTTTGATTGGTTTTATTCTTACAAGTTAACATATAACTCCACCATGGGTATTCTAGCCCACTTCCAACATCATTTCATCAACTACATTGTCAGTGTCATGCAAGCTGTCATAAACCAGTTGAAAAAATCTTTTGTTCAGTAGTTACTAGTTTCTATGCTTGTACAAACACACACACAGACACATGCACACACACACACACACACACACACACACACACACACACATGCACACGCTTCCATGTACTTTTGTTTCCTGACCTTTATGTGCACTATTTCCTATCCCCTGCAATCTGTGGCCTGTGATATGTAACAAAGATGTCTGTAACAATATCAAAACACAATCAGAATAAAGATAGGCATATCTGCAGAGGCGTTTGTGTTTGTCAATCTTTTGGTGAAAGAAAAGCTGCTGGTATGATCGCTTCTGCACGGTTCTTCAATAGTCTTCAGTCTGTGGCTAGGGCTTTTCCAGGGCATTTCCTTGTTGAGGCAGCTCTGAATGCCCTTGCTGCATCCATGGCATTCAGCTACTCTCTGGAAAAGGTCACAGAAGAACAGCAAGAGGAAAGTGTGGAGTCAGCATTGATGTCCATCTGGACAACTTGATGATCTCCAGTCAGCTCATCAGTTTCACAACCAGGTCATGGACAAGAGCATTTCAGTTGCAGACAGTACAGCTCATCCTGAACTACAGAGAAAAACACGACCTGTCATCCATTTGTACATCCAAATTTTTACTGCAATACAAGGAAATGACGGACATTACTGCATAGTCCGACATGTTTTAAGGCTGAAAGGAAAGGAAACTGGCCCTAATATCATCTTCAAGCAATAAGAGATGTCAGTTATGGTACTCTGCAGCTGCTGGCCATGCTTAATTACGAAACAGATTGCAACAGCTTCAGCAGCAGCATCCAGATCTTTTTGCCATGACTTCATGAAAGTACAACATGTTCAACTGAACTTGACGAAGTGCGGATCGATATAGGGCTGGCTTGATCGTCATGTGACCTGCTAATTGATCAATCGCTGATGAGAAGTGCCAAGCCTGTTGGTGGTCTGACTCATGGGAGAGAAGGTATGAGCGAGTCCCAGAGAAATGTCTGGCTTCTGTCAGTGTCAATTTGTGTAGACATGAACAGCGCCATGCTGGAAGTGACCAATAAGGAGTTAATTACCTGTGACCAGCGCACTGCATCCACGAGGGCAAGGAAGCAGAAGGATGCCAAAGACACATGACACGTCATCCACGGGAACAAGGAAGCAGAAGGATGACAAATACACGTGACACGTCATCCACTGGGACAAGGAAACAGAAGGATGCCAAAGACACGTGACACGTCATCCACTGGGACAAAGAAACAGAAGGATGCCAAAGACACGTGACACGTCATCCACGGGGACAAGGAAGCAGAAGGATGAAAAGACACGTGACACGTCATCCATGAGGGCAAGGAAGCAGAAGGATGACAAAGACACGTGACACGTCATCCACGGGGACAAGGAAGCAGAAGGATGCCAAAGACACGTGACACGTCATCCACGGGGACAAGGAAGCAGAAGGATGCCAAAGACACGTGACACGTCATCCATGAGGACAAGGAAACAGAAGGATGAAAAGACACGTGACACGTCATCCATGAGGGCAAGGAAGCAGAAGGATGCCAAAGACACGTGACACGTCATCCATGAGGACAAGGAAGCAGAAGGATGTCAAAGACACGTGACACGTCATCCACGGGGACAAGGAAGCACAAGGATGTCAAACTGAGACACGTGACACGTCATCCTTGGGGACAAGGAAGCAGAAGGATGCCAAAGACACATGACACATCATCCATGAGGACAAGGAAGCAGAAGGATGCCAAAGACACGTGACACGTCATCCTTGAGAACAAGGAAGCAGAAGGATGTCAAACTGAGACACGTGACACGTCATCCATGAGGACAAGGAAGCAGAAGGATGCCAAAGACACGTGACACGTCATCCTTGAGAACAAGGAAGCAGAAGGATGTCAAACTGAGACACGTGACACGTCATCCATGAGGGCAAGGAAGCAAAAGGATGTCAAAGACACGTGACACGTCATCCACGGGGGACAAGGAAGCAGAAGGATGTCAAAGACACGTGACACGTCATCCACGGGGACAAGGAAGCAGAAGGATGCCAAAGACACGTGACACGTCATCCACGGGGACAAGGAAGCAGAAGGATGTCAAAGACACGTGACACGTCATCCATGGGGACAAGGAAGCAGAAGGATGACAAAGACACGTGACACGTCATCCATGGGGACAAGGAAGCAGAAGGATGTCAAAGACACGTGACACGTCATCCACGGGGACAAGGAAGCACAAAAATGTCAAACTGAGACAGGTGACACGATGACAAAGGTTATATCCAACAGCACCATCTCTTTTCTGCCACTCATCTAGCACCGTGGAGCATTGGCACAGACATGATTGCTGACTCATCAGTAAATCCTGTTCATGCAAAAGTAGTCGAGAAATCCATCCTGGCAAAAGGGTCACTGATCTCAAGTTTAAGAAAAAGGAAAAGGCGATCCCAATGGATACAAAACGCCGTGCCAAAGTAGATTGTGAAATCTTCCAGATGGATTAACTTCTGTTCTAGTGACTGATAAAAATGCAGCGAGCACTCATTCAGAGGACTTTGATATTAGTTCAATGTTTAGATTTGAGCTCAACACGTCTCTCATTTTACTGTTTGATTCTTCAGGATTGATATGAGATGCCACCAAATCCAAGCTGATGGACTCTTTCCTGCTTCTGGGGGAAGATCCATCTAAATGGGGCGAAAAAGAGAGACTGGAGATTAACTTCTTGACGGTGGATCACTACTCCACGGAATGTCCTGGGGGGAAAATGGGGATAAATCTCGGCAGATTTGTCATTCAAACACAGAAGGTTGCACAACTGTTCAGGTGCACGAGAGACCTATTGTTGTCGGTGTACTTTGACAGCTACAGCTCTCAGCTACCACCTAAAGATGCAACTCACATTGGGCGACCAGGCTGCATTTGTCAAGACGTCGGCTGCTAAGCTTACAAGTTTGGACTTTTTTCTTTCAACACCTTTCAACAAGCAGGCTTTCATTTCAATGCTTGGCCAGGAAATGGAGAACTGTGGATGTCAAGTTCTGCATGCTGATGGAGATGCGGACACTGATTGCCAAAACAGCACAGAAATCTTCAGCCAGCAACTAGACATACGTCACGGATAAGACGCTGATCTTGTAGTGCTTCTGTGTTTTCACATCAAGCTTTCAGATAAGGCTGCATCTTAGATCTGACAAACGAACCGGGAGCAAAACAACTGGTGTGGCATATCCAGCAAGTCCAACGCAGTCTGATGCCAGGCATTGTGAAGGCCTTGCCATTCCCACGTGCCATCAATGGCTCCGATACATCACTCTGCCTGTATGGAATTGACAAGAGCATTCCTGTCGAGAAATGGAATATTCAGTCTTCGTGGTTGCAAGCATTGCCTGCCTTTCTGTAACAAAGATGTCAGTCCAGAAAGAATAATTTCTGAAGGCGAGAAAGTCCTGGATTGTCTCTTCAATGGGCTGCAAGGGGTGACTCTTGATACTCTTCACTACTATCACTTTATTTTTAGGAGGAATGTGGCAGAATGGTTAAGACGCTCATCTGCTAATACAGAGTCCGTGAGGGTCTGGTTCCGAATCCTGCTCTCGCTTTTTCTTCCAAGTTTGACTGGAAAATCAAACTGAGCGTCCAGTCATTCAGTTGAGACAATAGAGTCCCATTTGCAGCACGAACTTGGCAAAATCGTGCAGAAGAAATCCACCCTGATAGCAGATGTGGTGTTGCGTATGTGGATTTGTCTTAACGCTGTGACACCTCCTTCTGAAACTGTAACTGAAACACCAGACTCACAGTTACACACAAAGGTATCAACATACAATGTATATCCTCCATTTCAAGAGGGGAACAAAAGAAAAAATATGGCATAAAATAATTCCATGGGGTTGAGAACTCCAACCCAAACTTCAGGCAAGAGCATATCGTTCATGAGACACGCAACAGGGAATGTGCTATAATACGTAGAACCTTCAGTACAACTAATATAGCATTAGCTCTCCGCCTTGGGGAATCGCACGGGCAATCAGCAAAGACAGCCCACCCAAAACAAGACAGTCATTCAAAAAAATAGGGTAAACACCATCGAGTTTAACCCTATGTCGACCAAGTCGGAACAACAACTTCCAATTACGTGGATCTCGTTCATCCAACATTATTGGTTCACCTCATTCCCATGTGCTCAAACAACAACGCTCATTAGATCGCTCATACAATCAGCTAGACCACTTTCATAACTTCGAACACGTGTAACAACAAACTTAACTCAAAGCATACACACCTATGAGCTTAAACAAATAAACAATCAAAACTACTACGAGTACATGAGTATATATTTATATGTAAGGAGTTGTATGGAGGGAGAGACAGACAATAACTACACAAACATATACAAAAGAGGAGTACAAGATAACATATTGCAACCTTCAACGTTATTGACAGCATTCCTTAACATGATGATGATGGAGTCTCCCGTCGGACCAACGGATGTGTAGGCAGGCAGGCTTATCTGTCGGTGTGTGTCCTCATATGGGAGAAGAGGCCGATTCTGGATGCACAGCACTTCCCACAGGTGTTGCAAGGGAAAACGTCTCCAGAAGTTGAGCCCTGCTTCCTTCGCTCACGCTTCTCCTTAATGGCCAGCGTTCTCTTGTTTTCAAACTCCTTTATGCCACTGGAGCACAGCATCCTCCAGCGAGAGTAGTCAAATTTCCTTGGAAGCAATGTCTATGTCACAGGCTTTGAGGTTTGTCTTCAAGGTGTCCTTGAAGCGCTTGCAGGGTCTTCCAAGTTCGCAGTGGCCTTCCTTCAGCTGGCCATACAAAAGCATCTTCAGGATCCTGCTGTCTGTCATGCGGACAACGTGTCCTGTCCAGCGTAGCTGGCACTGGATCAGCAGGCTTTCGATGCTGGGCAGGCTGCTCCTCTCAAGGACCTGGAGGTTGGAGACCCTCTTGCCACTTTATGCCGAGGATCTTTCGTAGGCATCTCTGGTGAAAATGCTCAAGCTGTTGAATGTGACGGCGATATGTCGTCCATGTTTCACAGCAGTACAACAAGGTGGTCAGCACAACACATGACCAGCTCAGGTGACTTTTTTTAGCTGCTAAATAACCCCCCTTTTCTGGATGGGCGAATCTACAACTTAATCTCAGAACATTACGACCTACGTACACATGCCATCCTTCTATTTCATTTACTCTTTCTTCTTCCCTATCATTTCCATTATATCAATACACAGTTTATAATAACAAATGCATAATACAAAACATAGTAAAATGTTCATCTCCATGAATAAAATCCACTAACATCAGTATCAAAATAAGAGTGGAAAAAGATTCTCATCAGTACCTGAAGCCATGAACATCCCACACTACATGTTGGTTCTTGCAGAGTTGGGGCCTGGACTGTGCCAGACTTAGCAATGCCAGACTCAGCACCACTGTCCGCCTGACGTCTTAGGGACGCAGTTAATGAAATTTCTACACCTCGTTATTATTCATTAGCCATTTCCATTATTTATCCCTGTGTTGTTTAATCTATTCTTGGAAAGGATAATGCAGGAGGCACTGGAAAACCATGAGACTTCTATCTGCATTGGTGACAGACGAATATGCAACCTCCGGTTTGCTGATGATAAAGATCTGATGGGGGGAACGAACGAAGAACTGCAGGAACTTACCAACAAGCTTGTTGATAGAGCGGGTGCTTACGGAATGGAAGTCAGCACAGAGAAATCCAAAACCATGGTAAACAGCGTGAACATAGACCATGCCACTATTTTCATGAATGGAGAACAAATGGAAGATGTCAGAAACTTCAAATATCTAGGAGCAACCCTGACAAAGGATGGAAGGTGCAAAACAGAAATAAGAATTCGTATTGGCACAGCCACCGCAGCCATGACCAAACTGAACAGAGTGTGGAAATGTAACATCCGATTTTCCACAAAATTCAAACTCTACAAAGCCCTAGTGCTCTCCATTGTACTGTATGGTTGCGAGGCATGGACACTGACGGCTGAAACTGAAAGGAAGATCCAGGCTTTCGAGAACAAATGCCTGAGGAAGCTCCTTCAAATTTCCTGGATCGAGCACAGGACCAATGAATATGTACGGAGCAGAATTAAGAACCTTGCTGGACCTCAGGAACCTCTCCTCTCAACTGTGAAGAGACGCAAGCTGATATGGTTTGGGCACAACACTCGACACACCAGTCTGTCCAGAACAATCATGCAAGGCACCATCGAGGGCGGGAGAAGAAGAGGAAGACAGGGGAAGAACTGACATGAGAACAGTCAAAGAATGGACCGGACTCCATACACGTGAGCTGCTGCCGGCGGCTGCTGACAGAGACAGATGGAGAAGGGAGGTTGCATCTGCGGTCCTCAGGTTTCCCCCAACGACTACTCTGTAGTTATGGGCCTGAGGTGAGGTGAGGTGCATTCAAAATCGGCATCCTAATATCATCATGTACATTATTTAAATCTCAACCATGGCTATCTTATAAAGAATAAATATATATAAATAACCAGGACTATTTTTAAGGTTCAGTGTTCCCCTCTGTGAAACTTTCCACCAGAAGATGGGTCCTTCCAGCTGTAACCTATAGCATCCAACACAATTATGTCTCTGTAGTTTCCTTCTTCTATGCCTTCCAAAGATATTATCAGTTAATCCCCCCAGTGAGTGCTTTAGTCTTGACTGGCCAGGTTCAGCCACAGCAAGCAGTGTGCTACAAGGGCTTAATTAATCCCTTCCATCTGTGACCACCACACGGCCACTTGCTGCCCACAAGAGTGTTAACACAGTTGTGAACATGGTCGACGAAAAACAAATACTTTGTACGTCCTTTAAGGGTGTACAGAACATTGCTTTTTACTATGCAAATGGACTTAAGTTATGACTACCAAACTTCAGTATCTCCTTCCTCCTCCTCCTCCTCCTCCTCCTCCTCTTCTTCTTCTTCTCCCTCAACTCTGTGAAGAGGGCGCCGTACAGAACTGTTCACCAGATTCCTCCAGGTATGTCGGTCATGTGTCAAAGCCTGGGTGTCTGCAAATGGTTTTCCTGTAATCAGTCCATCGGTTTTTGGTGTATTTTGGGACAATGGCTGAGTGGTCCGGACTTTCAATGTGAGGGTCTCGGGTTCGAATCTCGGTAACGGTGCCTGGTGGAAAAGAGTGGAGATTTTCTGGTCTTCCGGCAGTTCAACATATGTGCAAACCTGCTTCTGCCTGAACCCCCTTCGTGTGTATACACACGCTGAATATCCAATACGCACGCTAAAGATCCTGTCATCCATGCCAGCATCCAGTGGGTTGTGGAAACAAGAACATACCCAGCACACGGCATCAGTACACACCCCCGGAAACGGAGTATGGGAACTTCCACTCCACAGGCGGACATCTGAACCGTTAAGCCATGTGTGTCTGTGTGGTGGTGGTCGAGTCAGTGCTTTCTCAACGTTTCATTTGTACTTTACACAACTGATGAATCATGAGACCCAACGGTGTGTTCATGTGTGACAAACTGTACTGCAGTTGACATAGATATACGGCGACAACGCTGAACAAAATCATTTTCAAAAATGTGACAAATTGTAATGCTGTGACATTTTGTACCGCGCACACTGGTTGTGATTGTGACATTTTCTACCGTTGTTACATTTTGGACCGCAGCAGCTGGTCATGAACGTGGTGTCACACACTGACTGACACACACACACACACACACATCATTTCGGTTTTATTCCGTCTTTTTGTTACCATCTCCTGATCAACATCAACCTTCCACAGAGGCACGGCAAACATCCAGTCACCACCGACGCCGTCCTGACTGCATGAACGTCAAGTCGCCTGCACGCATTAGTTCAGGACGTGGTTATCATTCCTCGTGGATCGCCAGCAACCCGTGAGTTAATGAAAGACATGCACAGCAGACAGTGGCCATTATACTTCAGCTCGGGCAGTGAGCAGCTGTCAGCTCACTCAGCCAGTGGTTCGGCCACTCAGCCCCTACACTTGCACTCTGCAGACAGAGTCTCTCTTTCCATTGTTCCACAAAGTCTCTGATGTGAGGGGTGAAGGGGTTGGGTGGTGGAGGAGGAGGGGATTAACAACCTTAATTTATGATCTGCCTGGAAAGTCTTTTTCTTTCTCAGTCCGTTTCGCTAACACGTGAGCTTAGTTCAAAGGGGCTGAGTGTTCGTCTGTCACATCCACACACACACACACACACTAAGGCTGCTGACAGGTAGGGGTGTGTGTGTGTTCGTGCGGTG